>NC_090255.1:31424259-31451759 GCF_037325665.1 Littorina saxatilis
AGAGAGAGAGAGAGAGAGAGAGAGAGAGAGAGAGAGAGAGAGAGAGAGAGAGAGAGAGAGAGAGAGAGAGAGAGAGAGAGAGAGATACTAACACACGCGTACGCATGCACGCACGCACGTTCGCAACAACATCAATATCGTTGTTCTGTTGTTCCCTTCTTCTCTGTTGGTGGAATTGAGTTATTTTCAAGATACTCTCAACATGCAAAACTAAGCTTCACACTGAAAAATACGCACATTTGTATGGCTATACGATAACCAGCCAGTCAAAATTTAATACGGACGAACCCTAACCAGGTGACAGTCATTATTGAAGATGAAAATGCTTTTAATTCTCTCAGATGCCAGGAGAATGGTTCGGTATAACTCTCACTAACTTTTCTAGCTCTTATTCTTTGAGCGCTTACGCCGCTTCGTTTCTTTGATCCAATTGTTCAAGGTCAGTTTCAACACCTAGGTTACATTTTCATTTCTGTCCTTCGTCAAAGATTACAAGAAATATTGTACCCACTGTAACACCTCACCCTTTTAGAAGAGGGAGAACAAAATGGACAAGTTGTAAACACAAGCAGGGCAACGCAATGGGCGATATCAGTGAGCCAATCAGAGATGGTTTAACAAAACCACATGGTGTTGTTGCGCCGAGATCCAGCCATTGATACGCCCCGTCTTAATGGAGACGTCAGTCACACGGTTGGCCGAGACAATCTGCAACTTCATCTTGGAAAAGGAAATAGGCGAACGATCATCTGTATGACTCAAACAAAAGGAAATATCTATGTGTGCTTACATAGACGCCACGTGCAAGGAAATGGACGCAGACAGACAGACAGACAGACAGACAGACAAACAGACAGACATACAGACAGACAGCCTCGGACAGACAGACAGACAGCCTCGGACAGACAGACAGCCACAGACAGACAGACAGACAGACAGACAGACCGACTGACCGACAAACAGACAGACAGACAGACAGACAGACAAACAGACAGAAAAACATATAGATGAATATGACCGACAGACAGACATACACACATACACAGACCGACAGACCGACTGACCGACAGACGGACAGACAGACAAACAGACAGACAAACAGATAGATGAATATGACCAGACAGAAAGACAGAAAGAAACATGCACACACCAACGGAACGCTTGCATGCAGATAGTCAGAAGGACAGATTACAGACGGATAGGCAGACAGACAAATTCACTCGGAAAGCGAGAGAGAGAGAGAGAGAGAGAGAGAGAGAGAGAGAGAGAGAGAGAGAGAGAGAGAGAGAGAGAGAGAGACAGAGACAGAGACAGACAGACAGACAGACAGACGGACAGACAGACAGACAGACAGAAAGACAGACTGACAGACAGACAGACAGAGAGATACTGAGAGAAAACAAAAGAGAGAGAGAGACAGAGAGAGAGAGAGAGAGAGACAGAGAGAGAGAGACAGAGAGGAATACTATGAATAATATGACAGACAAACAGACAAACAGACAGACAGACAGACAGACAAAAACTAATAGTTCCCAGGGCTGGACCAAATGAGTTGTAAGGGGGGGGGGGGGGGGGGGGGGTTCCTCCTTTTTTGGGGGGGCAAATCAGCGAAGTGGCGAAGCCACAAGCGCGCGCCTGCAAAGCGGGCGCGCGAAGTAGGGGGGTCCGGGGGCATGCTCCCCCGGAAATGTTTTGAAAAACGGTTAAAATCTGTGCAATCTGGTGCATTCTGGGCCTTGTTTTGAGGTTAAGAGCAGCATTGTGGGGGGGGGGGGGGGGGGGTACCTTTTTCTCATCGGATTTCACATTGAATAAAATTTGTTAGAGACACACACAAAATTTATTAAAAAAATAAAAATAAAAACCCCCACTCAAAGCAAGGTATATGCTTTTTTCCAGGGGTGGGGGGTGGGGTTCCGGAACCCCTGGAACCCCCCCCCCCCCCCCCTGGGTCCGGCCCTGGTTCCAGCAATAACCCCAAAGACCAAAAGAACACTGCAAAACAGCGTTTAAGACTTAAGCCTACACAGTTACGTAAATCTGATATCTATACTGAACAGAAAAAAGACAGAACACGAAAAAGAAGAAAAAAAAGAAAAAAGATTTGCCTCCATGCTAACCATTTCACACTTCACACGATGCCACAACTGATTTGTAGCCGTGCGGATAATGTTTCTTCTCGTGTGTAGAGCTCTATAGTGGAGAGGTACTCCGGTGCATCAGTTTCTCACTTGAGACAATCCTGTGGTTTGTCACCAGAGAGAGGGAGTGAGAGAGAGAGAGAGAGAGAGAGAGAGAGAGAGAGAGAGAGAGAGAGAGAGAGAGAGAGAGAGAGAGAGAGAGGGGAGGAGAGAGACAGGGAGAGCGAGAGAGCAGGGGGGGGGAGACAGAAAAAGAGAGAGAGAGAGTGAGAGAGAGAAAGAGAGAGAGAGAAAGAGAGAGAGAGAGAGAGAGAGAGAGCAATAGAGAGACACGCACACAGACAGACGGACAGACAGAGACAGTGACAGAGAGAGACAAAGACGGAGAGACAAAGACAAAGGACAGAGACAGAGGCAGAGACAGAGAGAAACAAGAGGGAGAAAGACAGACAGAGAGGGACAGACAGACAGGTAGGCAGGCAGACAGGAGAGAAATAGAGACAAAGAGACACAGAGAAACAGAGAGAGTGGGGAGACAGACAGACAGACAGACAGACAGACAGACAGACAATCTGCAACTTCATCTTGGAAAAGGAAATAGGCGAACGATCATCTGTAGGACTCAAACAAAAGGAAATATCTATGTGTGCTTACATAGACGCCACGTGCAAGGAAATGGACGCAGACAGACGGAAAGACAGACAGACAGACCTACAGACAGACAAACAGACAGACAAACAGACAGGCTAATTCAGATGGAGAAACGTTCACAAAATTGGACATGGACACGGCACATTTGAAGAAGTCTACCCCCTACACCCTCCTGCACCTCCACTGAGAATCCCCGGCAATTCTCGAATTGCCGCACATGGCAAAACATGAGTTCATTTCTTTTAATTCTACACGCGTACCAAAGAAATAATTATCATGTCCAACACAAGGTGCAACCGCCTGCACGCATGACTTACAATGGATGCTCTCCACGTGATTATCCGGGTATCAACATTTACATGTGTTTTCTACGCATGCAAGAGACTTGCACCTTGAACACGACTACGATTTCCGCTTTATCTTTGCAGACTTTGCTGTTTTCTGTGAATGAAGATTAATTTAGAGTTGGATAAAAGTTCTAAAGTTTAGAGGAGCACAGAGGATATTTGTTCTAATCTAACGCCGGAGGGAGAAATGAGGGGGGGGGGGGGGTGTTTTGCAAAAAGGATGAAATGGTTATGGGGAAGAGAGGTGGGGTTTGGGCGGATGGCTGCGGACACAAACTACATTATTTTGATAGCAGTGCACGAAACGAAATAGTGAAAGAGAGGAAGTGGGGTGGGGATGGAGATTATAGGGGGGGGGGGGGGGAGTGATAAACAGAGAGGTAGGGAGAGAGGAGAGTACCAGCACATTCACTGCAACATCTTCCGCGGGAAAACATGCAAAAAGGGGCGGAGTGACTAGTAGCTGGATATACAACACAATTATTGCTGAACCAGAAAACTCAACCAGAAACGTGCAGAAACGAAGAACCGTGAAACAGACAGACCACGCAGACGAAAAGGTAGAGAGAGGACGAAAGAGATATTATAAGATGTTTGATGGGGTGTTGACAGACCAGCTTTTTTGTCGGTCCGAGGGGGAGCATATCGTCTTTTGTTTCATATTTATTGACCAAGGCCGAAGGCCGCGGTCAATAAATATGAAACAAAAGTCGATATGCCCCCCGAGGACCGACAAAAAAGCTAGTCTGGCAACAAACCATCAAACATCGTTTTTGTCATCATTTTGGTGGTTCAACATTAAGTGAAAAATCAACACAGGGAGCCATGGTTTGACACGCGAGTTCTGTTATTATAATGCATGTTCGGGGCCCCAGCACGTTGTTCAAAGCTGGCGTGCGAAAGCAACTTACTGTGTGTGATTTGAGTTTATAATGTTGAGACAAGTATGTCAGGTTTGAGGATGCGAAGTTCTGTAGGTTCCGACTACAGAGTGGTGTGTGAAACCAACAGTAAGCGCCTTTGAGACGATAGTGCCCTCATGTTGCATTCGAGCGATGGGATTGTCGTATTTCAAACGAGGTGATTTGCTTGCACAGTCAGCGTTGACCATCTCACAACAGATCTGTTATGTGGATTATCGTGCGACGTTCGAGTCGGGGGCAAGGAATCGCAGGAAGCAAAGATGAGTCTTTTTCCATTGTCACCTTTCTTTCCGGTTGTTGGTGCATATAATATTGTGCGGACAAAATGATGCGACGGCGAGTGTTTTTTGCCTCCAAGATTTTGTGGTGTGGGTATTGTTTTGCTCGTTTCATACCCACACCAAAACCTGAAACACACCCCACCCCACCCTCCCCCTCCCTCACAATCAGTCCATGAACACAAACACTGACACACACAAATTAATGATCAAGTTACCCCCCCCCCCCCCCAACCCTTCACTTGCACACCTGCAACGCAGACAATCATATTATTGATATTGAAGCTACGTCAGTTGAGTCAAAGGTCACAGAAGATTTGCATCGTGCAGCACTGCACGAATTGGGTCAAAGGACACAAACGATTTGCGTCGTGCCGCGAAGGAAAGATAATCGCGATCTTGTTTCTCATTGCCTCTCTGTTTTTCATTAGACTTGTCATTCTGCTTGCTCGGCTTTGTCAGATGTCTTCATTTCTTGTTGCTATGTTCTTTGCTTTTTTATCATTATTTTTTATTTGCGCTTAGTTTATCGATACAACGTCTTGTGCACGGGTCAAAATGTGTGTGTCAGGGGTCAATTGGTTTGACTTAAAATTTGACGTTCGTGTTTCTCCAAAGAGATACACGCACTCCATGACATTGTGAGAAGATAAAACATATCGATAGGTTTCATTTGTTTGCGATAAAGCATAAATGTATGACCTTTGATGAGGTAGTTTTGTTTTTTGTTTACATTTGCCAGTTCGTATTTGGAACTTGGCGAAGCAGTGTCGTCTGTTTAGGTCTGGGGAAACGCCAATGAAAAGAGCCGAAGAATCCTCGAGCGTTTCTATTGGGTTTGCTTTTGATTATCCATGTAATAGGGCTTCCTGCAACTATGGTAACCGGGGATTTATTCCCCGGGGAACATGAGATTTATTTCCCAGGTGCTTGTGAATGAAAACTCGTGAAAATGATGACAATACTATTTATCCCATGACCTGCCTCTTTGTCTCTGTTAGCTGAGGAGGTGATTATTCTGAATATTCCATCACAACCATATGGATATCCCATCACAACCGAGTTTCGATCTCAACTGTCATTGGTCATTGTCTTTGATTTCAGAGTACAATTGAATAATTTATAGAGGTCATCTGCATATTCAGAGTTTACAGATGGACTACTTTTTTCAACATACGACTGAAATATTTTGTGGTGTCAAAGTCAATATCACGTATAGGTACAGGCCTACATGTGTCAATATTGAGAAAATAAAGAATACTTCATACGATACGCACATTCTGCATGGATTTAAAGAGCGGAGTCGAGATATTTCGCTGGCTGAAGCGACTGCATGGTCAAAGGCATGTTCAACGAGTATCGCGAGTGGGATCAAGGGACGATACTCCCTAATTTTTACACAGAACCGTGAGAGAGAGAGAGAGAGAGAGAGAGAGAGAGAGAGAGAGAGAGAGAGAGAGAGAGAGAGAGAGAGAGAGAGAGAGAGAGAGAGAGAGCAATCAAAACACAACCCAGTCACCTGGTAGTTCGAAAACTCAATCTGAAACTGACATCGATTGTCGAAGGCATGCCTGCGGTGCATAACTCTGGAAAAGTTGTCGTAGCTGGGAACCCGTTGAGATCCATTCCAACGCCAAAAAAATTATCAGAAGACTCACCATGAAGTCAAATCAAACGTTAGGTTTTCTCATTTGGTTATTTGCTTTGGCTTTAAGTGTATTGCTTCGATTGATAGCTGAATCTGCTTGCAACCGTGCTGTTCAAGACTGTTCGAACTGTCGTCTGCTAGACGGGCTTGTGTGAATCCGAGTCGAGTCAACTGCGGGGTTCAGCGACAAATGAGGGAGTGGCACCAAAATGAAAAGAAGAAGACGAAAAGAAGTTGGAGATACAGTTAAGATATATGGGGAAGAGAAGAGGATGTGAGGTGTTAGATGTAGCCAACCTTAGGTGTTCAAACTCAAGACCGGGACAAAGTAGAAAGCGATGTACCGCGACCGACTCTCAGTGCCGACATACAACTTCCAAGCTTTATTGCTTAACGTCTACAACAGGCGAAGTATTGAAGCTTTGGCTCACCAACATTTCTATCCCCGACTGACAAACAGTAACACTGCATGCGAACTGACTTGGGTCAACGATCAAACCAGCACGGCCCGAACTGAATTTGTTGCGCTGCCATTATCGTGCGCAATTCTGGTAAAAATATAAACCCGGTATGCCGAATTGAGTATAACGAAAGCCGATGTCAAATATACACAGGGATATTTTAAAATGACTTTCAAAATGTAAACGCAGATAGCAGACCTTTTTTATAAGCAATATGAATGACTGAATGTCCACATACAAGTCGAATGACGCCGTCCATTATGCTGACAAATGGGAACTAGCTTTGCGCATGAATCCATTGACATAAATTTCGACTGTGGAGGCTTTTGGCAAGCTGAAAACAGGCACGGGCAGGTTTTAGTGGAAAAAGTAAGTGTTTTTAATGAAAACGTCGGAGTAATGGGATAAATAGCTTACACACCTCGTCCTGAATATCTTGCATGTTTTCCCTCAGGTCGATTTTCAGGTACTACCTCGCCAAAGGCTGAAATCGACCCTCGGGAAAATATGCAAGATAATCAGAACTCGGAGTGTGTAACCTATATAACTATTTGTTTGATGTCTGTTTTCAACTGCACATGCCTATGGAGGGATTCAGTTACAGTTCTTCTCATGTTGTAAATAGAAATATCGCAGCTATCACATGGCGCGAATGCCGTGTAGCATGGCGGTGTAAACATGTACTGCGATTCCGTGAAACATGCTTGCAAATAAAGGCACATTTGAACGGCAATTTGTACGTTTTTGCAACACATGAATGGTAATTCAAGCGTAGAAAGATATACAATTTTTTTTTTTTTATCTTTGACAACACTGATGGAGTGGCCTGGCGGTTAAGACATCGGCCCTGACATTTCGAGGTACGGACACAGACACAAAGCCCGCCTTATACTCACACACGCACGCACGCACGCACGCACGCACGCATACACGCATACACGCATACACGCAAGCACACACACACACACACACACACACACACACACACACACACACACACACATACAGACTCGCACACACACACACACGCGTACGAAATTTTCACTCCGGAGTAAATTTTTCGTGGAGTAAAAATGTCGTGTTACACCGGCGTTTAAATCGGGAGGCTGTTGACACTTATTCCGCCGTTTACGGGCTGTTTTATCGTTTATGAAAAGTCAAAACCTCAATTATTGCTGCCGAAAAGGTCATCGCTTGCTCGGACCGTCGCTGATTTTGTCGCGCAGAAAGGAAACAAAGCCATGTTTGCATTTAGTCAAGTTTTGATTAAATGTGTTAACATAGATGGGGAATCGAAACGAGGGTCGTTGTGTATGGATGTATGTGTGTGTGTGTGTGTGTGTGTGTGTGTGTGTGTGTGTGTGTGTGTGTGTGTGTGTGTATGGTGTGTGTGTGTGTGTGTGTGTGTGTGTGTGTGTGTGTGTGTGTGAGTAGAGCGATTCAGAGAAAACTACTGGACCGATCTTCATGAAACTGTACATGAGAGTTCTTGATTATGATATCCCCATACCTTTTTTTCAGTATTTTTGATAGATGCCTTTGATGACGTCATATCCGGGGTTTTCAGAAAGTTGAGGCCGCGCTGTAACACTCTCATTTTTCAACGAAATTGATTGACAGTTTGGTCGAGCAATACTTGACGAATTCCGGACTATGGGATTGCATTGCAGCTCGGAAGCTTTAAAATTAATGAATGAGTTTGCTCATTAAAGTTGTCATCAAAATCGAATTTTTGCAAACAGATTTAAAAATGATTGCATCGTATTCTTCATCAAATTCTGAATCTAAAAATATATTAAAATGTTATGTGTATTCTATCACGTGAGTCGTGAATTGCTTAGACGGTAACGTCCGCCCCGTGATCGGGAGGTCTTGTGTTCGAACCCCGGCCGGGTCATACCTAAGACTTTAAAATTGGCAATCTAGTGGCTGCTCCGCCTGGCGTCTGGCATTATGGGGTTAGTGCTAGGACTGGTTGGTCCGATGTCAGAATAATGTGACTGGGTGAGACATGAAGCCTGTGCTGCGACTTCTGTCTTGTGTGTGGCGCACGTTATATGTCAAAGCAGCACCGCCCTGATATGGCCCTTCGTGGTCGGCTGGGCGTTAAGCAAACCAACAAACAACCAAATTGCTTAGACTTAAATAAACAATCCTATGACGAGTTTAACAAACGAAACATTGCATAACACTTTAACAAATAACTGTAACGATCCAAACTTTAGCAGGAAGTATCTCTAGTCTGTTGGTAAATTATTCTGAAAGTTTCAAGGCTATCCAACAAGTCATTGCTAAAAAGCGGCGTTTTTTGTCATGATACCCCGGCCCTAAAAACATGACGCAAAAAGTCCCGTTTTTGACCGCTCTTGTGATACACACCCGCAGCAGTAGGAATAGCATAGCACATGAAATACGCAAGATAGCTGAACAAAACAATCAGGGTAGATAATTGATTTGTCTTTCTTCTCTTTCTTCTCGTATGTTAAAGTTGTACAGTTTTGCCTATTGTGATTTTTTGTAGATTTTTCATTTGGCATTTGCGTTTTCGTCTTATCGATTTTGAGGGTACCCTTATTTGAGCGGCGGTCACGTGATCCCTGTAAAAGAAGTCCCAAATCCAAAAGGGAATCCTAATAGTTAAGTGAGCGGCCTTTATTGGCATATACAATTTTAATGAAATAAAACTGGAATTAATGCTTTAATTTGAGGGTGCGAATTTTGTTGCAATAATTTGTTGGTCAAGTTTATTATAAAATGATTGTTTGGATTTGGATAGAGATGTTGTGGCGTGTGCATAACATGATTATATGTACACCACAGTCTCTGTTCCGGTAGCATACACGCAGTTAGATGCGTTACCGCTTTCCTTTTCCTAAAATAAACGAAAGGAAAATGGGAGAAAACTTAAAAAGATCCTCACCTCTTCATTTCTTTACATCCCAAATCCCTTGTAATGTGAGTGTTAGCAGTTATAGGCAGCACACAATACTCCTCCCTGTTTTTTTGTTATGGAAAGCCGATTGGCTCATAACCTATACACGTGTAATAAATATAATCCATACGCGTGTTATAAATAATTCATGCGCGTGTAAGAAATAATTCATACGTGTGTAAGAAATAATTCATGCGTGTGTAAGATATCAGCAGTGCAGTAAAACTTAAATCGGAAAATGTACGACTTGCAAAGCGACACATTTCGTAGCGCTGTTTCCAGTTGGCGCAACTTCTTCTTCTTCTTCTTCTTCTTCTTCTTCTTCTTCTTCTTCTGCGTTCGTGGGCTGAAACTCCCACGTACACTCGTGGTTTTTGCACGAGTGGAATGTTACGTGTATGACCGTTTTGTACCCCGCCATTTAGGCAGCCATACACCGTTTTCGGAGGAAGCATGCTGGGTATTTTCGTGTTTCGATAACCCACCGAACTCTGACATGGATTACAGTATCTTTTTCGTGCGCACTTGGTCTTGTGCTTGTGTGTACACACGGGGGTGTTCGGACACCGAGGAGAGTCTGCACACAAAGTTGACTCTGAGAAATAAATCTCTCGCCGAACGTGGGGACGAACTCACGCTGACAGCGGCCAACTGGATACTAATCCAGCGCGCTACCGACTGAATGTGATATGAATGCTGTTTTTATATGTTATACTCTTACTTTCTCCCAAGCGCAAGACAAATTCTTCTATGAAAATTGAAGCCAATAAAATTTGAGTTCAGTTGAGTTGAGCTACATCCCCGCCCGGCGCAACTTCTCAAAATGGCTACGCTTGAGGCAGTTGATCAGACCCGCCAAAAGATCAACCATTGCATCCATTTATTGCAGTCTGGTAATCAGCCAAACTAAGTTTTAAGAAGATAAGCAACGTTTTGTTGCTTGTTAATCTGTGAAGACGCTGACTAGTGTTTTTCATGTGGATTTCCAGTCCGAGTTTTTGAGTCTCTTAACCACGTGACTCCTACATTTAATACACGTGTAAGAAATAATTGATACACGTGTAAGAAATCATTCATGCGCGTGTAAGAAATAATTATTACACGTGTAAGAAGTAAGTCATACGCGTGTAAGAAATAAAGGTATCTTTCACACGTATGAATTATTTCTTACACGCGTATGAAATATGTATAACACGCGTATGGATTATTTATTACACGTGTATAGGTTATGAGCCAATCGGTTTTCCATACTTTGTCGCTACTACGCACGAAGCGAAAGGAGGCAGCCTCCCTCCTGTCGCGTGGTGGCGCCAAAGGGGTTATGGTCTCATTTGTTTACACAATCGTGACATCTCTGTGTACTCTACGGTCTCTGATTTGGCTTCATGAAACTACACAGAGGAAAAAAGTGATGTACCAGCCACAGTTTTGATAATTCTGCGCAGCAAAAAGGAGGTACGTTTGATATATTTTTGATATATGGTATCCACCAAAATGTCCACCAAAATACCCGTGTGACCTGGAATATTAGGCCGTGAAAGGTGGATGGAGCGCCTATAGGCTGTTGATCTACTGGCCGATGTGAATGCGTGATATATTGTGTACACAATTCCATCTCACACGGCATTAATAGGTAACATGCGCCTTGAGTTGCCTTGTGTGGTGAGATACGTGCGCGATATAAATCCTCGTAAATAAATAAATAAAAATATGTTTGATATATATGTCGTTCGTTGTGGGATTACTATAAGTTTTCTAACAATTATAAATTGTGGACAAGTTTGTGCTCGCTTGTGATCTGTTCTGTTTACCTTACTAGTGTCTTGCTTTACTTGTTCATGTAAGAATAGGAACAAGAGAATGCGGGTGAGACTAACAAGAACGAGATAACAATGAACATGTACTCACCAAAACACGAACAGGACCGGTTTCGAAGTTTGTCTTCGTCAGCTACAAGAACGCCGAGGCGTGATTAACCATTTAAGTCAAGCGATTGCACTGAAATACGCCTGGATCTCTCTGATTTTCTTTGTCAAACAAGGGGGGGAGAGAGAGAGAGAGAGAGAGAGAGAGAGAGAGAGAGAGAGAGAGAGAGAGAGAGAGAGAGAGAGACAGAGACAGAGAGAGAGAGACAGAGAGACAGAGAGACAGAGAGAGAAACAAAGATATAAAGTTGAAAGAAAAAAAGCTTGAAGCAAAATCTGTACTGTGTTTGGGGGAAAGAGAGTCGCGAGGTGATGTCATAATCTCATATTGATATGACGTTAGTTTATCTTGATTGGCCAAACAGAGTGTACAATCAGTACCTGCTGGAAGCATCATTTCCTTTCAATGCATTTCTGCATTTTATGCAAATGTTCATCGTCAAACACCATAAACTATATATGTTTGGAATCAGCAAATGACACGAGAAGGAATAACAAGTCGCGTAAGGCGAAATTACTACATTTAGTCAAGCTGTGGAACTCACAGAATGAAACTGAACGTAGTCCGCCGCTAGTGCAAAAGGCAGTGAAAGTGACGAGCCTGTTTGGCGCGGTAGCGATTGCGCTGTGCTTCATAGCACGCTTTACTGTACCTCTCTTCGTTTTAACTTTCTGAGCGTGTTTTTAATCCAAACATATCATCTATATATATATACGACTTGTGTCTGTGTGTGTGTGTGTGTGTGTGTGTGATTGATCGCCATGCACGGCCAAAGTTCTCGATGGATCTGCTTCAAATTTGGTGGGCTTATTGACAGAGACCCCGGACACAACCTGATCGATGAGATATTTCAACACGTGCTCTCAGCGCGCAGCGCTGAACCGATTTTCGTTTTTCACTGCACGTTACTATTTTTAGATCTCCCTTCCTTCGTGCGCTGGCGTCAATCGATATTCCCGTTTGTACGTTTATATTTAGAAGGTCACTGCACGTTACTATTTTTAGATCTCCCTTCCTTCGTGCGCCGGCGTACACCCGGCAAAGCCGGGTCCCCGGCGACGGCCGGGTATTCGGCTCTACTTCTTCCCGGCGAAGCGGGTAATCATCTAGTATCTATATGTTTTTGGAATCAGGAACCGACAAGGAATAAGATGAAAGTGTTTTTAAAACGATTTCGGAAATTTAATTTTGATCATAATTTTTATATTTTTAATTTTCAGAGCTTGTTTTTAATCCAAATATAACATATGTATATGTTTTTGGAATCAGAAAATGACGAAGAATAAGATGAAATTGTTTTTGATCGTTTAATAAAAAAAATAATTTTAATTACAAGTTTCCGATTTTTAATGACCAAACTCACTCATTAGTTTTTAAGCCACCAAGCTGAAATGCAATACCAAACCCCGGGCTTCGTCGAAGATTGCTTTGCCAAAATGTCAATCAATTTGATTGAAAAATGAGGGTGTGACAGTACCGCCTCAACTTTTACAAAAAGCCGGATATGAGGTATTTATCGAAAAAATGAAAATTGTCCGGGGATATCATACCCAGGAACTCTCATGTCAAATTTCATAAAGATCGGTCCAGTAGTTTAGTCTGAATCGCTCTGCACACGCACACAGACAGACAGACAGACAGACAGACAGACAGACAGACACACATACACCACGACCCTCGTCTCGATTCCCCCCTCTATGTTAAAACATTTAGTCAAGTTTTGACTAAATGTAAAAACAAGTCGCGTAAGGCAAAATTACTACATTTAGTCAAGCTGTGGAACTCACAGAATGAAACCGAACGCACTGCATTTTTTCACAATGACCGTAGTCCGCCGCTTGTGCAAAACGGAGTGAAACTGACGAGCCTGTTTAGCGTGGTAGGGGTTTCGCTGTGCTGCATAGTACGCTTTTCTGTGCCTCTCTTCGTTTTAACTTTCTGAGCGTGTTTTTCATCCAAACATATCATATCTATATGTTTTTGGAATCAGGAACCGACAAGGAATAAGATGAAATAGTTTTTAAAACGATTTCGGAAATTTAATTTTGATCATAATTTTTATATTTTTAATTTTCAGAGCTTGTTTTTAATCCAAATATAACATATGTATATGTTTTTGGAATCAGAAAATGACGAAGAATAAGATGAAATTACTTTTGGATCGTTTAATGAAAAAATAATTTTGGTTTAAACAAGTTTATTCAATAAATTCCATTGGTACTATTACCGCATACATGAAATAAGGAACATGGAGCACAACAAGCTAGGCTTATGAGCGTACTCTTAAAAGCAAATGAAATTTGGCGGACGATTTTAATATAACAAATTTGAAATAATGTCAAAATAATAATGGTAAATTATGGTAGACAGACATGTAACAATAAAAGGAAAAAAATAATTTTAATTACAAGTTTCCGATTTTTAATGACCAAACTCACTCATTACTTTTTAAGCCACCAAGCTGAATTGCAATACCAAACCCCGGGCTTCGTCGAAGATTGCTTGGATAAAATTTCAATCAATTTGATTGAAAAATGAGGGTGTGACAGTGCCGCCTCAACTTTTACAAAAAGCCGGATATGACGTCATAAAAGACATTTATCGAAGAAAAGAAAAAAACGTCTGGGGATATCATTCCCAGGAACTCTCATGTAAAATTTCATAAAGATCGGTCCAGTAGTTTAGTCTGAATCGCTCTACACACACACGCACAGACAGACAGACAGACAGACACACACACACACACACAAACACACACACAGACACACGCACATACACCACGACCCTCGTCTCGATTCCCCCTCTACGTTAAAACATTTAATCAAAACTTGACTAAATGTAAAAAGAAGAAATCAGCAAAATGTAATAAAGGAAGGGCGCTGATCTTGTTAGTTTTCGAAATAAGTGTGACATGAGGAAGAACATCCCGAACAATCCCTCTATTGTATACTTGCCTTTCTTACGTCATTTGTAAAAGATAGCATGCACAATTAACGCAAGGAGATTGTTAAAGTAAACAATGACAGAAGTACAGGGAAAGCCCGTGTGTCCTGGTTTTTAAAAAAAAAAATCCTGTCCTTTAGTCTGTCTAAACCATAAACATGTTTATGTCTGCTTGTCTGTCTGTGTCTGTGTATGTGTCGCCCCTTTTGCCTGTCAGTGTGATACTAAAACCCATACTGAGTCGTTGACTCTTGATCAGGATTGTGTATATCGCTATAATAAAGTCATGATGGGACTAAAAGGGACATTCTGCTGTTTGTTCAACTCATATCATTCTCTTTTCTTTCTTTCTTTCTTTTTATATCAAAACTCAGCTAAAGGCCCACTTTTTGGTTGCAACGTTACCATGGCTACATACTTCACCATGCTACGGCTGTTGACAACGGTGGTCATATTTGCGATCGCCCAAGCAATGTCGGCGTTGACATCCGAACAACGTATGTGTGAGATTTAAGGGCAGGAGCTACTTCAAATACACTTTTTTCTCTTCCAAGTAATTTGACCACAACATTCATAAAACATAAACATAAAAAATTTGTATTCAAATTTGGTGTGCCTTTGATTCAATGTATGTAGAATAATAGTATATGATCAAAAACTAAATTTGCTCTTAGATTGACTTAGTAAAAATTATTAAATGAAAACAAAAAATTGTTATGGATGACAAGATAATTTCAAAACTATTCATTAGAATGATTTGGAATTTTGCAGAAATGTATACGACATACTAATAGATGTTTTGATCGAAAGGATTAGCTCTAGGAAGGACAGTTAAAGAGATACACATTTTCGATGTTTTGAGACATTTTGTACCCACAAAGTCAACATTTAGAAAAACAATATCTAAAAATGTTTCGAACAAATCAAATATAAACATCTTACACACGTGTAAGCCAATTTTAGTTCAAATGTGGGGAGTAGTTTTGAAATTAGACTGTCATCCATGAAGTAACATGATTCCATTCATCGCTTGTCTTATTTTTTAGTTAATAATTTTTGCAAAGTCATTTTAGAAATAATCTTTTATTTTATCATGTACTATTATGTTCCATACATTGCAGCAAATGCACACCAATTTTTAACGCAAACAATTTTGTTTCAAGAATGTTGTGGTCAAATGAAAAACGGTGTATTTTCATGTTTTGCTCCTGCCCTTAATAGAGGAAGAGTGCTATGATCGTGCCATTCTTGAGTGTGAAAGTTCTCATCAATGTCAGCGTAAGTATTATTCAGTGTTTGATCTTGTATCAGGTTAACAGTGGAAGAGTGCGATGATCCTGTTGTTCCTCAGGGTGAATGTTGTCCTTAATATCCTCGTGAATGTTAGTGCTTGATTATGTATAAGGTTAACAGTGGGATACTGCAATGATCATGTCATTCTTGAGGGGAAATGCTGTCCTCAAACAATATCCACAACTCTTGTAAGGCAAGGTTTGTAACTGAAACTAAAATTACTCAAGGCACATGTGACCATGTAACGTCTGCAAAATCGATTTTTGTCGTTAGTAATTACTTTTTTGTTTCAGAAAGTGTCGCACAAAATAAAGGTATAGGATCGGGAGGAAAACATAGGGTCGGTCTGGGATTCGGAAGCATTGAATTTGTTTTTCTTGGTCTAATTCACAGCCTCGCCACCCACCACCACACCGTCACCGCCTACTACTACACCATTTATCACTACCACCCATAGGAGGTTGTCGGACATTCCACGGTGACCAGCTGTACCCAGGACAGGAGAAGATTTATTATGACGATGGGTCGTGCACTGTTTGCTCGTGCTCGCGGGGCGGAGAGGCGTCGTGCTACGTTGCTGACTGTCTGGTTCCAATGTGTGTAGACGCCTCCAAGCCGTCTGGGGAATGCTGCGCTACGTGTCCTAATGGTTGGTGATGTGCTGTGGTACATTCATGAAGTTAAATTGCAGGAGGCCTTTTTCTTTTAAAAAGAATAGATGCATACATGCGCTCATGAAATTGAAATTTCATCCAGAATAAAATGCCTCTGTGCGACCTTGTAAGGTCAGTGCGTTTACTTTGAATCAGGAGGTGTTTTTAGTTTTTGGTGGGATTTATCTTGTTTTACAAACAAAATGAGTCCTCTCTGTTCGGGGCTGTACATCAGCCCGTCCTCAGAGTCCGTCACTGAGGTCTGCCTGCAGAAAGACTTTCAAGATAGGCCCAGGCCCATCCCTGCTCCCTCGTTTCCATCCCGATAGTTCTCCACCCGGTTTCCTTTGGTCTCGGTCTCTCTCTCTCTCTCTCTCTCTCTCTCTCTCTCTCTCTCTCTCTCTCTCTCTCTCTCTCTCTCTCTCTCTCTCTCTCTCTCTAACCGGCACGGTTGGCCTAGTGGTAAGGCGTCCGCCCCGTGATCGGGAGGTCGTGGGTTCGAACCCCGGCCGGGTCATACCTAAGACTTTAAAATTGGCAATCTAGTGGCTGCTCCGCCTGGCGTCTGGCATTATGGGGTTAGTGCTAGGACTGGTTGGTCCGGTGTCAGAATAATGTGACTGGGTGAGACATGAAGCCTGTGCTGCGACTTGTGTGTGGCGCACGTTATGTCAAAGCAGCACCGCCCTGATATGGCCCTTCGTGGTCGTGGGCGTTAAGCAAACAAACAAACAAACAAACTCTCTCTCTCTCTCTCTCTCTCTCTCTCTCTCTCTCAGTCTCAGTCTCTCTCTCTCTCTCTCTCTCTCTCTCTCTCTCTCTCTCTCTCTCTCTCTCTCTCTCTCTCTGCGGTGCACAACACAGAACTGGGTGCCACCCACATTGTTTGGGAACAAGCCGCAGGGTCTGAGTGGTTGGAATCACACACAATAATCAAATTTCAATCAATCCGACCCCACTGCTGCGTACCTATTCGGGTGGCACCCAGTTTCGCTTCGAGCACATGAACCCCTGGAGTCCAGGTAAGAGCAACTCCGGGTGGCGCTGTACGAAAGGCATGCCCAACCTGCCTCCATCTGCAAAACGTGATCTCAATTACGTTTCTTTTGTTTAGCTTGATACATTTTTTGCGTACCTTTTGTTTCACCTCAATAACACAAATGTGTGTTTGTTGTTGTTTATTGTGTGTGTGTGTGTGTGTGTGTGTGTGGGGTGTGTGTGTGTGTGTGTGTGTGTGTGTGTGTGTGTGTGTGTGTGTGTGTGTGTGTGTGTGTGTGTAAGTTGTTTTTTGTGCGTGTTTTTGTATGACATCCTCCGTATATGTCTTGCAGGGCGCAACTGCAGGATCCCGTCGACAGGGGAGGTGATCAGTGCTGGACTTCCTGTGTATCGGAACGGTATGAGATGCGAGTGCCCTCCCCAGAGCCACGCCTTGCCGGGAATCCAGCGGCCCGAACACTACACCGCTGTCTGTAAGGAGGTTGCCACTACTACGCCACCTTTTACCACCATCCCCTAGTACGGTCCTAACTTTACTAAGCCGACCACCGCTCTGTAGGACCACTCCTGCGCTTAATATTTCTACGACTGCTCTGTAGACTGATGAGATTGCATTTCTAATCTGACTGCATCATGAAAATTCTACATGTCTCTTTTGAGTTGGGTTTGAATTTGTGTGTGTTATTTTTTGGGTCATCTTAATAGAAGATTGCTGGAAATAACTCTTTCTGGCTGTTATGGGTTGTGACAGAGTCAATACCCCGCTCGCTAGTGATTGGCCTGTAATGTCACGTGGCTAAGCATGCCTAATAGTTTCCAAGAGTATTCACTCTTTCACAACACAAACCGGCAGAGTTATTTCTGGAATTCGGCTATTACTCTCTGTACTCTTTGTTTAAAAAAAAACCAAATGAATAAAAATGACTGGGTATAGCCTTAGGGAGTTAAGCTTAGTGTGTGTCCTCAAAAAACTGTTCCTGGGAGAGAAATAATGGATGGACGGACGGAAGGATGGTTAATTGGGCAGGTGGTGAGTATGTGGTTGAATAAGGGTGGAAGGTTGGATGGATGGATGGATGGATGAATGGAGCAATATTACATGCAGTAGTTAAAAAAATTAGAATACGCATCAATAACGACAAGAAAACTATACGGATGCTTTAAATGCAAACAGATACATGCACGCATTCTCGAATAAGCTTGCAAAAGTATACATCCTCTAAAACACTGTGCACAGAGATGCGTGTAACACTGAGCAGATCTGCATATCTCCGTTATTGGCGGGGGCCGTACGAGCATATCCACGCGACATCCTGAACTCAGGTAAAATGAGTTACTTCCCTTCTGGTCTCATTTATCCCTGACAGATGCCTTTGTTTTCCTTCTCTGGAGAGGAAATCGATATTTTTTGTTTTTACATATTTACAGCTTTTCGTAATGTGTTATTGATATAAGCAGATTCGCGATCGTCGATGATGATTTTTCATGGTGTTGTATAATTTTTAAATTACAAAGGAATTGTTATGACAGTTTCAAGCGAGCTAGACTTGCCTTCTTAGTGCGTCGTTCAGGAGTCTTTTGGTAAGCAGGGATTCGGTAATATGAGATTCGATATACAGTGAAACCCGGCTATATTGAAGTAGGCTATATTGAAATCCCGGCTATATTGAAGAATTTTTCAGGTCCCGGCTGAAGCTCTACTTTTTCTTTGTTAAAAAATGTTGGCTACATTGAAGTCGGCTATATTGAAATCCCGGCTATATTGAAACAAAAATTCAGCCCGCGGGACGTTTTTACCTGGCTATATTAAATGACTGCGCGGGCGCCGAATGATATGACACGCCTCTGTCAGCGCAATCAGTTGAGGAAGGGGAGAGGCCAGATCAGCATCAACTTTCGAGTTAGGAGGTCTCTAATAACAATTACAGTCTAACCAGGGGCGGATTAGGGGGGGGGGGGGGTTACAGGGGTTCCGGAACCCCCCACCCCGGCTGTCAACAACAAAAATTAAAAAAATTAATACTAACTTTAAAAGAAATAATGAGTGGCTGCTGACACCAGTTGATCATGTTTAAAATCAAGGATAAGCCATACATTGTTCATAAAATAGCTAAAACTCTTCAGCTTCTGGGGATCTACAAGGGATCTACCCCTGGACCCCAGGTTGTAACCCCCCCCCCCCCCCCCCCTGGCTTAACTGCTCCGCCCCTGCTAACAATGCCGCGGGCCTCTGACAGCTACGCCATGTAGTCTTGTGGTGCGTAGATCTCCCCGACTTAATTTCTCTTGTTCATGCGAGTAGTTTCCCTTTGTACACTAGCAAAAATGGCTGCAAAACAAACAAGTCGCGTAAGGCGAAAATACAACATTTAGTCAAGCTCAGTCGAACTCACAGAATGAAACTGAACGCATTGCATTTTTTCCGCAAGACCGTACACTCGTAGCATCGTCTGTCCACCGCTCGTGGCAAGGGCAGTGAAATTAACGATCCAGAAAAGCGCGGTAGCGGTTGCGCTGAGGAGGATAGCACGCTTTTCTATATCTCTAGTCTTTTTAACTCTGAACCTGTTTTTAATCCAAACATATCATATCTATATGTTTTTGGAATCAGGAACGAACAAGGAAAAAGATTAAATTGTTTTTAAATCGATTTCGGAAATTTAATTTTAATCATAATGTTTATATTTTTAATTTTCAGAGCTTGTTTTTAATACGAATATAACATATTTATATGTTTTTGGAATCAGAAAATGATGAAAAATAAGATAAACGTAATTTTGGATCGTTTTATAAAAAAAATGATTTCAGATTTTTAATGACCAAAGTCATTAACTAATTTTTAAGCCTCCAAGCTGAAATGCAATACCAAAGTCCGGCCTTCGTCGAAGATTGCTTGGCCAAAATGTCAATCAATTTTATTGAAAAATGAGGGTGTGACAGTGCCGCCTCAACTTTTACAAAATGCCGGATATGACGTCATCAAAGACATTTATTGAAAAAATGAAAAAAACATCTGGGGATATCTCACTCAGGAACTCTCATGAAAAATGTCATGAAGATCGGTCCAGTAGTTTACTCTGAATCGCTCTACACACACACACACACACAGACACAGACACAGACACACACATACACCACGACCCTCGTCTCGATTCCCCCCTCTATGTTAAAACATTTAGTCAAAACTTGACTAAATGTAGAAAGGGTGAGTCTGACAATTAAAAGAAAAATCGAGCTTATTCAGAAGCTGGAAACTGGCTGCAAAAAAAGAAAGGAAGTAGCTGAGGAATATGGAATTTCGGCAGGTTGTGTGACCAAGATTGTGAAAGAACAAGTCGCGTAAGGCGAAATTACAACATTTAGTCAAGCTGTCGAAGTAACAGAATGAAACTGAACTCACTGCATTTTTACAGCAAGAGCGTATACTCGTAGCATCGTCAGTCCACCGCTCGTGGCAAAAGCAGTGAAATTAACAATCCAGAAAAGCGCGGTAGCGGTTGCGCTGAGGAGGATAGCACGCTTTTCTATATCTCTATTCTTTTTAACTTTCTGAACGTGTTTTTAATCCAAACATATCATATCTATATGTTTTTGGAATCAGGAACCGACAAGGAATAAGATGAAATTGTTTTTAAATCGATTTTGGACATTTAATGTTAATCAAAATGTTCATATTTTTAATTTTCAGAGCTTGTTTTTAATCCGAATATAACATATTTATATGTTTTGGGAATCAGAAAATGATGAAGAATAAGATAAACGTAGATTTGGATCGTTTTTTAAAAAAAATTATTTTAATTACAATTTTCAGATTTTTAATGACCAAAGTCATTAATTAATTTTTAAGCCACCAAGCTGAAATGCAATACCGAAGTCCGGCCTTTGTCGAAGATTGCTTTACAAAAATGTCAATCAATTTGATTGAAAAATGAGGGTGTGACAGTGCCGCCTCAACTTTTACAAAAAGCCGGATATGACGTCATCAAAGACATTTATCGAAAAAATGAAAAAAGCATCCGGGGATATCATACCCAGGAACTCTCATGTCAAATGTCATAAAGATCGGTCCAGTAGTTTACTCTGAATCGCTCTACACACACACACGCACAGACAGACAGACACACACACACACACACACACATAGGTGGTTTTACAGTCATTTGGGGTCGGCTGTGTATCAAAATGCCATCTTGCTCAAAACACAGGCATTTGGGGTCTCTTTTGTTTTAAGTGTTAGAAAGTTTCTTAAAACTTCAATGAGCGTTAAATGCCATTTTAAAGTGTGAAAACTCATTTCAGGAGGTTATTACATAAAATGCAACCTCCAGCGTGATTTTTAGAAAAACAGACATTTGGGGACGATGTTTGCTGTACAGCAGTGAAATGGGGACGTATGTGTACACAAAGTGCAGAGCTAGAATTACGTTATCGGTGCTATGAATGTTTTAGGTGTTAGAAAGTTTGTTAAAACTTCAATGAGCGTTAAATGCCATTCTAAAGTGTCAAAACTCATTTCAGGAGGTTATTACATAAAATGCAACCTCCAGCGTGATTTTTTAGAAACAAACAGGTATTTGGGGACGATGTTTGCTGTACAGCAGTGAAATGGGGACGTCCAAAAGTGCAGAGCTCCCGCAGAGCTATATGAATGGTTTCATCACATACATGGCGCTAGGCGACATATGTTGTGAAAAATTTTACAAATCACGTTTTTGCGCCCGATATTTTCTTGTCATCTCCAAAGTCAAGGGACAAACACGAAATTCCTTGACTTTTGGGGTAGCGCGACTCTGTTAATTTTAAGAATTAAAAAAAAAATAAAAATCATTACTAGGATGTCCCATCGTTGGGAAATTCCGGTCGCTT
This sequence comes from Littorina saxatilis, assembly GCF_037325665.1. Taxonomy (NCBI): domain Eukaryota; kingdom Metazoa; phylum Mollusca; class Gastropoda; order Littorinimorpha; family Littorinidae; genus Littorina; species Littorina saxatilis. Next base: position 31,446,321 of record NC_090255.1, read on the forward strand.
CCTCCGAGTGGAAAGCTAGCAGTGACAGAGTCGCACTACCCCAAGTCAAGGGATCTATTAGTCCTGTTTCGCCGTTATCCCAATTCGCCCCCATCCCATTTTGGCGACATTTCTCAAGCCAAGTGTCATTTTACCACCATATCATGTACCATTAGCTCCACATCCCATTTTGGCGCAATCCCGTTTGGCCGTTAGCCCATTTCGCCCCCATCCCATTTTTGCGACATTTTACAGGCCAAGTGTCATTTTACCACCATGTCATGTACCATTAGCTCCACGTCCCATTTTGACGCAATCCCGTTTGGCCGTTATCCCATTTTGCCCCCATCCCATTTTTGCGACATTTCATAGGTTATGTGTCATTTTAATGCCATTCTAAAGTGTCAAAACTCATTTCAGGAGGTTATTACATAAAATGCAACCTCCAGCGTGATTTTTTAGAAACAAACAGGTATTTGGGGACGATGTTTGCTGTACAGCAGTGAAATGGGGACGTCCAAAAGTGCAGAGCTCCCGCAGAGCTATATGAATGGTTTCATCACATACATGGCGCTAGGCGACATATGTTGTGAAAAATTTTACAAATCACGTTTTTGCGCCCGATATTTTCTTGTCATCTCCAAAGTCAAGGGACAAACACGAAATTCCTTGACTTTTGGGGTAGCGCGACTCTGTTAATTTTAAGAATTAAAAAAAAAAAAAAATTCATTACTAGGATGCCCCATCGTTGGGAAATTCCGGTCGCTTCCTCCGAGTGGAAAGCTAGCAGTGACAGAGTCGCACTACCCCAAGTCAAGGGATCTATTAGTCCTGTTTCGCCGTTATCCCAATTCGCCCCCATACCATTTTGGCGACATTTCTCAGGCCAAGTGTCATTTTACCACCATATCATGTACCATTAGCTCCACATCCCATTTTGGCGCAATCCCGTTTCGCCGTTAACCCATTTCGCCCCCATCCCATTTTTGCGACATTTTACAGGCCAAGTGTCATTTTACCACCATGTCATGTACCATTAGCTCCACGTCCCATTTTGGCGCAATCCCGTTTGGCCGTTAGCCCATTTCGCCCCCATCCCATTTTTGCGACATTTTACAGGCCAAGTGTCATTTTACCACCATGTCATGTACCATTAGCTCCACGTCCCATTTTGGCGCAATCCCGTTTGGCCGTTATCCCATTTTGCTCCCATCCCATTTTTGCGACATTTCATAGGCCATGTGTCATTTTACATGCCATTCTAAAGTGTCAAAACTCATTTCAGGAGGTTATTACATAAAATGCAACCTCCAGCGTGATTTTTTAGAAACAAACAGGTATTTGGGGACGATGTTTGCTGTACAGCAGTGAAATGGGGACGTCCAAAAGTGCAGAGCTCCCGCAGAGCTATATGAATGGTTTCATCACATACATGGCGCTAGGCGACATATGTTGTGAAAAATTTTACAAATCACGTTTTTGCGCCCGATATTTTCTTGTCATTTCCAAAGTCAAGGGACAAACACGAAATTCCTTGACTTTTGGGGTAGCGGGACTCTGTTAATTTTAGGAATTAAAAAAAAAAATTAATTACTAGGATGTCCCATCGTTGGGAAATTCCGGTCGCTTCCTCCGAGTGGAAAGCTAGCAGTGACAGAGTCGCACTACCCCAAGTCAAGGGATCTATTAGTCCTGTTTCGCCGTTATCCCAATTCGCCCCCATCCCATTTTGGCGACATTTCTCAGGCCTAGTGTCATTTTACCACCATATCATGTACCAATAGCCCCACATCCCATTTTGGCGCAATCCCGTTTGGCCGTTAGCCCATTTCGCCCCCATCCTTTTTTTGCGACATTTTACAGGCCAAGTGTCATTTTACCACCATGTCATGTACCATTAGCTCCACTTCCCATTTTGGCGCAATCCCGTTTCGCCGTTATCCCATTTTGCCCCCATCCCATTTTTGCGACATTTCATAGGCCATGTGTCATTTTACCACCGTGTCAAACCACTAGTGCCACATTCCATTTTGTCGCCATGCCGTTTTGCCGTCATCCCATTTTGCCGCCATCTCTATTTCGCGACATTTTGGATTGTGGCAAAAATGGAATTTGGCGTAAACGGAATGTCTTCCTAGTTGAATAACGCAGTATAGTAGTATAGTGAGGCTTGGCAAGAAGAATAAATAAAAAATGTGATGGCGGCCAAATGGGATGGTGTCAAAATGGGATGACGTGCTATTGTTATGACACGGTAGTAAAATGACGCTTGGCTTGTGAAATGTCGCGACAATGGGATGGGGGATATATGGAATACGGTGAAACGGCATGGCGGCCAAATGGGATATGGTGTCAAAATGGGATGTCGCGCTATTGTTATGACATGTTAGTAAAATGCCCTGTCACGTAGTCTCAATCCAAATTGGAAATCCATAGCATCATCATTATAATCATCCTCATCTCATTAATCATCCAAAATTATAAATTTTATAAAATGACGCTTGGCTTGTGAAATGTCGCGAAAATGGGATGGGGAAAAAAATGGGACGGCGGCAAAATGGGATTGCACCAAAATGGGATGTGGATCAGCCACTAGATTTTCAATTTTAAAGTCTTAGGTATGACCCGGTGTGACGTTTTCATCTTTCGCCGTGTTGATATTTCGATTTTCGGCCTCGTTGATCTAGTATAAACTCTACACTGAACAAAAAAAAACACCCTTCGATAGTACTGATGAGCGACCTTGTGTACCTTACATTCATGGGGCCAAATTTGTCCAACCAATTATTTTATTTAACTTAGAAATTTGATTCATCCTAAAATGTTTCCCTTCTTACTCAAGGGACGTAACCACTCGGTACACGTTTTCGAAGAATTCGATTTTGGGAGTGAAATCTATTTAATTTCACAACCAATTTTTTTCACATGCAAGAAACTGACATGCTTTTCGTCCATAAATAATTTCTCTTCTTAATTTTACCAGGAAACAACATTTCGGTCTCGAGTAAATATCGAGGGGGAAATATGTACACAGGCGAAAGATGAAATCGTGACACCGGCCGAGGTTCAAACCCACGACCTCCCGATCACGGGGCGGACGCCTTACCACTAAGCTAATCGTGCCGGTTTACCCTTGAGTGACAGACGGACAGACAAAAGAATATACAGACAGACCGTAATTAACACAAACACACACACTCAGCAGAGCAAAGCGGTATAACACACAAACTCAGCAGAGCAAGGCAGTATTACACACACAGACTCTGCAGAGCAACTAAGTCGGTGACACACAGACACAGTTATTTGGGGACGATGTTTGCTGTACAGCAGTGAAATGGGGACGTCCAAAAACCGATAGCTCTGCGCTGTGCTATGAATGATTTCATCAGTTACATATGGCGCTAGGCGACATAAGAGTATTTCCAATCCAGTCAGTAGCTAGCATTCACGACCCTGACAACGGATGGTTTGAGTCTGATTTATGAGAATGAGAATGAGGGAGAGAGAGTTGTATTAAATTGAATTGAATTAAATTGAATTGAATTTATCTTTCTCTTAACACTGTAACAGAACAAGAAATGCTAAAATGGTTTTTTTCCATCCCGCCCTCGCCCATTGAGTTGAAATAGAAGTTAACCACATTATGTTTGAAAATGTTCCAGTGCTTTATGTACAATAATGTTTCAATACAATCATAGTGTATTAACATTTTACCAGTATCAGCTGCAAAATAGAAGTAGTGCTTTACAAGTTTCGAAAGAGAAACAGCATGTAATGATACGTAAATGGTGTACAGCAGTGAATTGGGGACTGTTTCCCAAACAGCAGTCAGATGGGGTCTGGTTGTTGTACAGCAGTCATTTGGAGGCACAAGCTAAAACTGCTTCAGAGATGTGTGTTTTTCATTGGCTTTGATCTCCGCTGAGAGGGAGAGAGTCAGAAAGAGCGACATAGACAGATAGACAGAGACAGAGAGACAGACCGAGACAACAAAGGAGAGGTTAAGGACACCCCCTTACCCTTGAGTGACAGACGGACAGACAAAAGAATATACAGACAGACAGACCGTAATTAACACAAACACACTCAGCAGAGCAAAGCGGTATAACACAAACTCTGCAGCAAGGCAGTATTACACACACACACACACACACACACACTCTGCAGAGCAACTAAGTCGGTGACACACAAACACAGGTATTTGGGGACGATGTTTGCTGTACAGCAGTGAAATGGGGACGTCCGCTGTGCTTGTTTGTTTGTTTGTTTGCTTCACGCCCAGCCGACCACGAAGGGCCATATCAGGGCGGTGCTGCTTTGACATATAACGTGCGCCACACACAAGACAGAAGTCGCAGCACAGGCTTCATGTCTTACCCAGTCACATTATTCTGACACCGGACCAACCAGTCCTAGCACTAACCCCATAATGCCAGACGCCAGGCGGAGCAGCCACTAGATTGCCAATTTTAAAGTCTTAGGTATGACCCGGCCGGGTTTCGAACCCACGACCTCCCGATCACGGGGCGGACGCCTTACCACTAGGCCACCGTGCCGGTATGGTTTGAGTCCTATTTATGAGAACGAGAATGAGGGAGAGATGATTGTATTGAATTGAATTGAATTAAATTGAATTGAATTGATCTTTATCTTAACACTGTAACAGAATAGGAAATGCTAAACTACTTTTTTTTTCATCCCGCCCTCGCTCATTGAGGTGAAATAGAAGTTAACCACATTATGTTTGAAAATGTTTCCAGTGCATTATGTACAATAATGTTTTAATACAATCATAGAGTATTAACGTTTTACTAGTATCAGCTGCAAAATATAGTAGTAGTGCTTTACGAGTTTTGCAAGAGAAGCAGCATGTAATGATACGTAAATGTGATACAACAGCGATCAAAGTTCAAGTCTGAAGGTAGGCTCTGAGAAGTGTAACCAGTGCATGCAAATCCTTGGCGATATGATTTATCTCAATAAGGTACAGTGTTCGTCGCACATCCGCAGGCTCCTCAATAAATGCCAGTCGTTCTGATTCATCATAACTCATGTCTGCTTTGTCCCTGAATAACGTCCAGTACAATGTTTCAGCTTTGGTACAATCGTAGGTGAACATGAAGTCATCTGATTTTGCAAGCAGCTGTTTGGATGAAGCATTGTACACCATTCTAATCACTTTCTTTCGTGTTCTGGGGTTCGTAGTAATTTCTAAAGCAAGTGCTTTTACTTCCCCTAGACTGTACTCCCTTTCCAAAGCATCCTTTTCAGCTTTAGTCAACTGCTTTTCCACTGGTTCCTCTGTATCACTCTCTGACGTAAAATATCTGTCCTTGTCACTGTCAGTGGCCACGCATGTGGAGTCAACGGATTGCTGCAAGGCAGGTTCCGTCAGCTTGGATGGAATGTGGCTCCGTGATTCACGTGCTTCAATGTTCACAACACAGCTTGCCTCGCTGT
>NC_090255.1:31454259-31458121 GCF_037325665.1 Littorina saxatilis
TTTCGTGAAAGTTGAGGCGGCACTGTCACGCCCTCATTTTTCAACCAAATTGGTTGACATTTTGGTCAAGTAATGTTCGACAAAGCCCGGACTTCGGTATTACATTTCAGCTTGGTGGCTTAATTAAATTAAAAATTAATTAATGACTTTGGTCATTAAAAATCAGAAAAATTAAAAAAAAAAAAAAATTTATAAAACGATCCACATTTACGTTCATCTTATTCTCCATTATTTGCTGATTCCAAAAACATATCAATATGTTATATTTGGATTAAAAACAAGCTCTGAAAATTAAAAATATAAAAATTAGTATCAAAATTAAATTTTCCAAATCAATTTAAAAACACTTTCATCTTATTCCTTATCGGTTCTTGATTACAAAAACGTATAGATATGATATGTTTGGATTAAAAACACGCTCACAAAGTTAAAACGAATAGAGGTACAGAAAAGCGTGCTATCCTTCTCAGCGCAACTACTACCCCGCTCTTCTTGTCAATTTCACTGCCTTTGCTGTGAGCGGTGGCTGGCGATGCTACGAGTATACGGTCTTGCTGCGTTGCATTGCGTTCAGTTTCATTCTGTGAGTTCGACAGCTACTTGACTAAATGTTGTATTTTCGCCTTACGCGACTTGTTTTTGTTTTGTTTTAATAAACTGAGAGAGTAAGAAAAAGACAACAAGTCGCGTAAGGCGAAAATACAATATTTAGTCAAGTAGCTGCCATTTTTCAGCAAGACCGTATACTCGTAGCATCGTCAGTCCACCGCTCATGGCAAAGGCAGTGAAATTGACAAGAAGAGCGGGGTAGTAGTTGCGCTAAGAAGGATAGCACGCTTTTCTGTACCTCTCTTTGTTTTAACTTTCTGAGCGTGTTTTTAATCCAAACATATCATATCTATATGTTTTTGGAATCAGGAACCGACAAGGAATAAGATGAAAGTGTTTTTAAATTGATTTGGACAATTTAATTTTGATAATAATTTTTATATATTTAATTTTCAGAGCTTGTTTTTAATCCGAATATAACATATTTATATGTTTTTGGAATCAGCAAATGATGGAGAATAAGATAAACGTAAATTTGGATCGTTTTATAAATTTTTATTTTTTTTTACAATTTTCCGATTTTTAATGACCAAAGTCATTAATTAATTTTTAAGCCACCAAGCTGAAATGCAATACCGAACCCCGGGCTTCGTCGAAGATTACTTGACCAAAATTTCAACCAATTTGGTTGAAAAATGAGGGCGTGACAGTGCCGCCTCAACTTTCACGAAAAGCCGGATATGACGTCATCAAAGACATTTATCAAAAAAATGAAAAAAACGTTCGAGGATTTCATACCCAGGAACTCTCATGTCAAATTTCATAAAGATCGGTCCAGTAGTTTAGTCTGAATCGCTCTACACACACACACACACACACGCACGCACACACATACGCACATACACCACGACCCTCGTTTCGATTCCCCCTCGATGTTAAAATATTTAGTCAAAACTTGACTAAATATAAAAAGAGAGACAGAGCTAGAAATACAGAGAGACAGACAGAGAGACGGACCGACCGACAGAATTAGTGCGAGATAGAGATAGAGAGACACACAAACAGGGACAGACAGACAGAGACCGACATTTTGAGAAGAATGAAGAGAAAACCAGCAGTATTATATGCATAGTCTTAAGCTGTGTTTCCATATCGCGACGCGATGACAGCACGATAGTTGCGGCGAGGTGGCGGCAGCGTCAAAACCGATCGCAACAGTAATATCAAAGAACGCATGTTTCCATATGTGCGACGCGACGGATGCTTCATCTGGGGATTTAATCAAGTTTGAGTGAATCTTTCTTGAAGGTTTTTCTTTGTATTCATAAATTATGAGTAATCTAAGCTTAATTAGTTTGGACAACATTTTGGATGAAATTATTGCTGCTGCAGGAACATTGAATTGGCAAGTCTGTAACAGTAATCGTCTCTCTGACCCCCCCCCCCCCCCCCCCCCCCCCCCCCTTGCTTGCTGAAAAATAAAATTAACTCTCTTCCCGTCCTCTGTCACATCCTCTGATTCTTTTGCTGTATCTTTTCCTCTTTTTTTGGTAAAAATTGTATCTTGTCTGTCTTACATTTATAACAAGGGGATAAGCGATTCTCTGACCTTGACATAACGTGAAATAATAATTCCTATCTAGATGTACATATTTATAACCACATTTAATATAAGCTTAGCTTATTGTGTGGTTACAAATGTTTATATCGCATATATATGCAAGTTATCCAAAGAATGAAATTGTTTTGAGACCTATAGCACCGTTAGTTTGTCAGAACAGGAGGTGGTCCATATCAGGCAGTTGTCCATGTTAGGCTATTTTCCCTTACGACCAGGGTGTGCTTATTGCGGGTCTTATGAGAAACAGACCGCGTGCAGAAACACACACACACTATGATGTGTTGTCGTATTATGTTTGCTTTGGTCAATCGTAGGACCCTATTCTGAGGTCTCAATATTTTCCCACGGTCTTCCCAACGCATGCGATGTCACTTTCCATTGAGCGTTTTTGCCACCATTTGGCAAGGAGTTATCAGCTGAGATAAAACGACTGTAAGTAGAACGCGAAAATCACACCTGGACTCGATCCGACCGACTGGTTCTTGTATACGCAAGAGCACTTGATAGTCTCTGCCGCGGATCATAAAATCGTATAATCTGCTGATTTTCGCATCCCGAATCTACTCAGCTTCGTCCCAATAGGCCCACTTAAAACATCACACGCGGAATTTAAATTAGCTAAGATGGACAACTGGACACCACATGTGAGAACCACGCACCAAGACATTGTCAGCATTGAGAGAATGTTTTCACGGAATTGTTTCACGATTCTGTGACACTGTTATATTGCGGGGTTATGATATTTTCTTCGTTTCTGATTTGAATTCATGTAAATGAAATCAAGTTAAAATTAAACACTATTGTTTTTTTAGAAACCAATGCGGACCCTGAAAGAAATAACGTTTCACTCAGATAAATTTTATCCAGCCTGTCACGTTTTTCATTTATACATTTTGACAGAAAAAAGAAAATAACAAAAGAAAAATTAACACATCTGTGTGGGATTAAAATCAAACGTCGATTTGTGTTACTAAAGTTACTGACCACCATGTGCATGCGAACATTTGCTGCCCCCCCCCCCCCCCCTCCACATCGTAATCGTATCGGCTCTGTCTCATTTTGCCCACTACCCCTCCACCTCTCCCCAGGACCCCCCACACCTTCCTTTTCAGTAAATAGCCCTTCAGTCGGAGCGGCAGTTGTCGCCACGCATCAGACTTTTTTTGAATGATTATGTGCGGTTTTTAGTATCTCCTTTACAAAGCTGATCTGATAATTAACTATCTTTTTTTTTGCAAGCAAACGACAAATTCGCCTCAAAAAATGTTATTGACAGTGCATATAGAAAAGGTAGCAAAAAAACTTGCGGGGACAAAGTGGGCGAGGGAGAGCCTGGGTGGTCAAACGGGGGCCGTGCCATGCCATATGTCACCTGCTGGTTAAACGAAAGGTTTAAAGGAACAGATATCGCACACAATATTTTGATCTTTTGATCAGTCAACCATCAATTTTGTACATCAACCCCAACAGTGTTGTCCAAAAATAAAAGAATTGCATTCTGTCCTCAAACTGAACGGTAGTTCAAAGTTAAAGGGATATTGACCAAAGTGCTTTTGAGGAACAATAAAACACTCTCCCCAAAATAAAGACGCAAAAAAACACCCCACACAAATAAATAAATAAAGAAAGAAGCAAAACAGATTTACAAGGAAATTAATTATGTTCATGGTATGCTAGCGCTGTTTTTATTTT
>NC_090255.1:31458321-31463321 GCF_037325665.1 Littorina saxatilis
TTCCTTAGACTACAAAAACCACTTTCTTTGTAAATCTTATCATGGCTTGTTACCCGCACACCACCAATTATAACACGTAATGCTTCAAGGTGTAATTTTTCAAGTGTGTTTGATAAGGCTTCGGTACAATTGTCCCATAACACATCAGCGTAATCGAAGTGTGGCAGAATAAAAGATTTATACATTATTTCCAAACTATTTCTACATAACTTATACTTGTAATATCTTAAGCAGTTAATCAACAAAGTGGTCTTTTTCACAATATTTCTAATTTGAGCGTCCCATTTACAATCGTTTTGCAAAAAAATGCCAAGATGCTTGTGTTCTGGTATGTCTTCCAGGAGATTTCCATTAAAAAATAGGGGGTCATTTTGGTTTAAATCACGTTTTATATTCAGCAGTTTTGTTTTGGTTTCATTAAATGTAACTTTCCAGCGTGCTGCCCATCTACTAATTTTATCAAGGTCTAAATTAAGAATTTCGGCACGTCGTATCGGGTCATGTAATGCAAGTGACAAACTAGTATCATCAGCAAACAATTTGATAACAGACTCAATATCATTTACAATATCATTTATATAAATCAAAAATAACAAGGGGCCTAGCACTGAACCCTGAGGAACGCCTGCTTGTAAACCTTTTAGCTCTGACTTGGCACCTTTAACAACAACTGACTGAACACGGTTTGTTAAATAGCTACGAAACCATAACAATAGTCGGCCTCGAACACCAATCGACTCTAGTTTTACCAATAATCCTTTGTGCCAAACTTTATCAAAAGCTTTTGACACATCAAAAAATACCGCCTGTGTTGTTAAGCCGTTGTCGTAGTTTGAACACAAGTCATTATATATGGAGACAAGTTGACAGATCGTCGAGTCGCCGGGTATAAAGCCGGACTGTGTAGGTGTGAGAATGTTGTTGGATTGTAAAAATGTATATAATTGGCTGTGAATACAACGCTCCAAGACTTTGCCAACACAGCTCAACAAGGAAATCGGACGATAATTATTACAAGCGTCTGCAGTGTTTGCGATTTCCGGTTGCGAACATCAGAAAACAATAAATTCTGCGACATTACGACCAGTTCGGTCTTAGTAAGGTTTGTTTGTTTGTTTGCTTAACGCCCAGCCGACCACGATGGGACAATCAGTAAAGTAATGAGAAATTAAAAAAAATGTAATGGATCATTTGACTTTGGGGTAGCGCAACTATGTTGCTGCTAGCTTTTCACTGGGAGGAAGCGATACGAAATTCTCAGCGATAGGACAATAAAGAAATGAAATGACCAAAAAAAAATCTAATAGATCCCTTGACTTTGGGGAAGCGGGACTCTGTTGCTGCTAGCTTTCCACTGGCAGGAAGCGACCCGAATTTCCCAGCGATGGGACAATCTAGTAATGAAACAAAAGGAAAAAAAATCTAATAGATCCCTTGACTTTGGAGATGACAAGTAAAAATATCGGGCGCATTTACGTGATTTGTAAAACATTTTACAAATCGCGGGGCGCAAATCTGTGCATGCCCTGAATATCCAGACTATTCCAACCTCATGCCCCCAATAGCAGCTATATAATAATAATACTAATAATAATACTAATAATAATACTAATAATAATACTAATAATAATACTAATAATAATACTAATAATAATACTAATAATAAATGAGCATTTATATAGCGCAACCTGAAATTAATTTGGTGAAGTTGAGTTTGTGAAGTATACTTGACATTGGATTTACCGTAAACGGACTTTGCGAAATCTTGAGAAAATCCCCTTCGGGCTCACTTGAGAACAGCCATAAAGAAGCTAGCACGGCCCACAGAACTAAGCAACCACGCCTCTTTTAAATCACCCGACACAAAACACACCGCTTTTGTGCCTTTGTTTACAAAACCCTTTCATTATTTGTTCCACAGCACACAGCACCCACGCCTGTCTTCTGTACAGCATCCGACACGCAACAAGTCTTCATTGTCTCCATGTTTACAAAACCCTTTGACTTTTTGTTTAACGCACCGCAAAATTGTTCTTCAGGCTGTAGAACCGTTTGGCGTTTTCTTCCACCGTTCAAAGCACCCATGCATGCCTGTCTTCTGTAGAGCACCCGACACACAAGTCGCAATTGTCTCCATGTTGAAAAAACCCTTTGACTTTTTGTTTAACCTCATGTATACTCACCTCAGTCGTCCTCCCCTCCCCCCTCCCCCCTCTCCCCCCCTCTCCCCCCCCCCCCCCCCGCCGTTTTGGACAATGCATCTGCAGATAAGACACGCGCATAAACCTGATCCGTTCCACCTGACTGCCTCAAGACTTCCAGTCAACGACAGGTGTCACGCACTGTTACAGCTGACTGATCATAGAGCGTGAATGATGTCACGCACAAATAACTGATCCTCCCACCTTCGTAAAATAAAAGTCAAAGGGTTTGGAAACATAGAGACAATGACGACTTGTTTTGTGTCTGGTGCTCTACCGAAGAGAGGCGTTAAGTGCTTTGTACAGTGGAACAAAAAGTCAAAAGGTTCTACAACCTGAAGCATATGTGCGGTGCGTGCATGTTTAAGAGGAAGGGGGTGGGGGGGGGGGGGGGGGTGGCAGGCCCGGATGACTCTGTGGTTTGCTTGTTCAGACAAAAATTTCTAATAGAAAAAAGTCAGTGTTTGAACAAATCTTGTGTTTTCTTCAACGTCAATTGAATTGATTAATGCTAAGTAAAAATTACAGTTTTAAAGTCGCATAATGTAATTTTGACCTTGGACCGAATAAATTACGTGTTGTCAAAGAAAGAAAAGAAAATCAGCAAAAGTAATAGAATGATAATTATAATCACAAGAATGTGAAACGCATTCTGTGCGTGGCGTAATTTAAAAACATGATATAAACTAGACTCTAAATTTAAAAAAAACAAAACAACATTTATAAAACAAAAAACACACACGCTCCATGCATGTTTTCAAATAGAAAATTTAAAAACAAAACCGTGAAACTCCCAGGTCTTTATGGAAAGCAAAATGTTCAAGGCCACGAATAATATAAACACTCTCTGTGATTAAAAATCCACACTTGTCACTTTGTTGACACGTCATTTTAAATCAGGCTCAAAATCTAAACTCTCGCATTGTGGTTTTTTTTGTATCCGATAAGGCCAGACAGAGATAATCTTTTTCAGGATAAGCAGCGACAACAGATCGCAGAGATAGGGAAAAGATAAGATGGACAGCCGGCCGCTGTTCGATCCCCGTTCCCATCAGCGACACGGGTCACTTTCCCTTGATCTGAGTTGACCACCTCTGCCGAGTTGCGTCACACCTGAGTTGCTTCGGTCATTCACCTGTTCCTGACGCAACGCGCACCCTTTTTACGACCAGCCACCTGTGATCATAATCCGATGATTTTACGGTCTTTGGTCAGTCAAGCGGAACGATTGGTCATAGGATGCACATGCAGTCATTGTTTAACGATAAACAAGAGGCAGCTGGAAGTTGAGGGGTAGAGGGGAGATAGGGGGGGATAGATTGGGGTGGGGGGGGAAGGGGGAGGGGGGGGTTGAGAGGGGTGGGGAGAACGATGGGGATATGAGGAAGGGGGTGGGGGGTGGGGGTGTTCGAGAGTGATGTGTTGAAAAAATGTATAAGTAGTCGATCGAGCACTCTCATCAAGCATATCAGATTTGAGCGACAGTGGAGTTAACAGAATCAGTGCATCTCTTACTTGGACCTGGTCACAGACAACATTCAATCGTGATAGTGTATCCGTTTTCAGATTATCTTGTCTGATTTCTCCTGATTTGGTGAGTTTTGATTTTTTAAAAATTTAATCTTATTGTCTTCTCAACATCTTTTATTATGATCTTATTTATCGTTGATTTGCGGGATCAATCAACGAGTTAATATCTAGGCCTATGTCAACTTCATTAATTTGGTCTTGAGACTTCAGATTGAGTAAATAGGGAGCAAGTCGATATCACTTGCTTGCAGAACAGCAGTTCTTTCAACTGCTCCTTCATTTAATTAAACAAACCATCCTTCTTGTTTAACAATATTGCGCTAATTTGTCCAGCCTTTGAGCGTCATTCCACTTAGACTAATACCAACAAATCAAAACCCTGGCTGCTTTGTACGCAGACTGATTTTTTTGTATGAATTGCTTTTGTCACTGAAAACATGCGGGCGGGGATGTAGCTCAGGCGGTAGCGCGCTGGATTTGTATCCAGTTGGCCGCTGTCAGCGTGAGTTCGTCCCCACGTTCGGCGAGAGATTTATTTCTCAGAGTCAACTTTGTGTGCAGACTCTCCTCGGTGTCCGAACACCCCCGTGTGTACACGCAAGCACAAGACCAAGTGCGCACGAAAAAGATCCTGTGATCCATGTCAGAGTTCGGTGGGTTATAGAAACACGAAAATACCCAGCATGCTTCCTCCGAAAACGGCGTATGGCTGCCTAAATGGCAGGGTAAAAAAACGGTCATACACGTAAAATTCCACTCGTGCAAAAAACACGAGTGTACGTGGGAGTTTCAGCCCACGAACGCAGAAGAAGAAGACTGAAAACATGCAGTGCCAATTTGCAAAATCAATTTATCACATATTTCTCACTATGCAAAGCCGGAAAGCAGCCATGATGTTGGTTTTTGGTATTAGTTCAAGTGGACGGATGATTTTTTTCCCGTATAGAAATTCGAAGAGATCAGTAAAGATGTATGTGCATGAGGGTTGAAGGATGATAGCATGAACTGAACCATCATCTATAGCACCAGCACTGCTTCTGTCAGTGATACAATGTATACGGCGTATATAATGAAGCCTGTTCCTCGATTCTTTGGCAGGATTTTTTTTTACATGTGGGGAATGTTTATTTTGATCACTTGCACTACGGCACTAGTTTTCTTCTTTTCTTTGGGGTGGTCGCTTATTTCTTTAGATTTTAAAAGAGAGAGAGAGAGAGAGAGAGAGAGAGAGAGAGAGAGAGAGAGAGACAGAGAGAGAGAGAGAGACAG
>NC_090255.1:31468321-31495821 GCF_037325665.1 Littorina saxatilis
TCGCTTCTTGTCCGTCTGTCTTTCTCGCTTCTTGTCCGTTTGTCACCTTTGTCTTTTTCCTCGTCCGACTGTCTTTCTCGCTTTTTGTCCGTCTGTCTTTCTCGCTTCTTGTCCGTCTGTCTTCGTCTTTTTCCTCGTCCGACTGTCTTTCTCGCTTCCTGTCCGACTTTTTTCTGTCCGTCTGTTTCTTAATGCGTCTGTCTTTCCGTTGCTAGTCCGACTAACTCTCTTTCTCTATATTCGCTTGCTACAGTTTCCAGTGTTAATTTTGTCAAACGCTAGTTCTTTCTGTCCTTTTTTTTCACTAAATATTCTTAGTGTTTCATCTGTTGTCCTTGTTGTAATCCACACCAACATCTGTATGGCTGATGCCATTCGTTCTGAGTATCGTGTGTCTCCTAATGCTCCCGAAACCTTGTGCATATATTTTGTTCATAAATGTCTACAAGACAATACTGCCTTTCCAAAAATGTTTGGACCCTGGAAATAGGGGTGGGGGTAGTCACAGAATTGACAGACAGACCGAAAGGGAGAGAGCAGGGAAGGGGAAAATGTTACAATGTGTGCGGTGTATATTTGTCTGCCTCTGGACGGATTCACTTATCTTTCTACCCGTCTATCACCACCCGGACGTTGAAGGGGCTAGCTCCTACCCCGGGTAGCTGGAGTTTGGAGGAGAGTGGGGAGAGTCGGGTGGGGTGGTCGAGTGGACGGGTAGGTTGCTGGGTGACGATCCCTTTGGCCAGCTTGACCCCCAGCACGCCACCCGTTTAATACCGGGTACATGGGGTAGCTGGCCGTCCCTTGTCTCTACCCGTACCTGCTGTTTAAAGGATGGGGGTGGAAGACGAGTTGCGGCCTGGTACGTGCAGGTAAGGGGTAGGGTGGGGGGGGGGGGGGGGGAGAGTTAAGACTGCATTATTGTAGCGTCTCTGATTCATCGGAATCGAAAGATCAATGGGTTTCATCGGGAATTCAGGACTATACAAAACGGGTTTATTTTTCTGCAAAAAAAACCCAGTCACAATGTCCCTCACATATAGAAGGGAAATACTTTTTGTTTCAAATAATGGGAAAGGATCCCCAGTATACCGTCTGAAACCTGAAAACAAGAAAAGAAAACAGCAACGTTTAGCTTCTTTTTCTTCTTCCGTGTTCATGGGCTACAACTTCAACGCGACACACCTTTGTTTTTCATAAATGGGTTTTTACCGGTTTGACAGTTTATCCCCCCCTCTAACTAACCATGTTCAGGAAAATCAGAACGAACAGCTGCTTATATATGTGGTGCCGAATTCACGTAATTGCCGACTTCGCGGAATCGGCAACATTTTTGCCCATTTCGCGTAATCGGCAAAACGTACGCTGCCCATTACGTGTAATCGGCAGCGTTTTGCCGAAAACGCATAAAGGCTTATACAATTTGCCCATTTCGCAAAAGCGACAGCCAGTCTGTTACTTTTTGTGTCACCAAAACATTGCATTAACATTGTTTTACCTCCCTACCATGTTTGTTATGGTCTATGTTGGTCTGTGTCGAGCATGACTCCAAAAATGCACGAAAATTACATATTTTGCAATATCTTGCCATAACTTATCGATTATTGCAATATCTATCCATTCGAGTATCTAGTTGTCTAAGTGTGATGATATCCCAGGCATTTGAGCACTTTAAACCCAAAACGTGGCTGCCGATTTCTCAAAATGGGCACATTTTAGAAGCCTTTACGCGTTTTCGGCAAAACGCTGCCGATTTCGCGTATTGGGCAGCGTTTTGCCGATTACGCGAAATGGGCAAAAATGTTGCCGATTCCGCGAAGTCGGCAATTACGTGAATTCGGCACGACATATGTACACTTCTTAAACCTCTCTGCGAATGCGGAGAGCTTGTAAATTTTAACCACATTTTCACTGCATGTCCACACTCAACACACTTTCACAGACTACACGAACTCATAAAAACACTCAATCTCACACCTACACAATGTCTCCATCATAAAGACCTAGGGTGGAGCCACGTTAAACTGGTCTGCAAAACAATTATACATCGCCGCTTGGGAAATGGTTTTAAAAAATACATTTTACATGTCTAAACGACAACATTTTATTATCACTTTTATGAGGAATGAATGTCTGTCCTGTGTTGTACATGCTATATTCATTTAAGGCAAGGCAACCTATGCGTAATATGCACAGATGTATATAATGTTAACCAGGAAATTTCCCTCTGGACTTTTAAAACTTTTTATCAAGCGGCTTTGAAATTTTATCAACTTTTATAATCGATTAAAAAACAATCAAATGCCTTTTTAACTACCCTATTCCCCCGTAGTGGTCTCAGTCCAGAAAAGGTACGTACCCGTACTTTTTAAAAACGCAACTTTTTAACCTATTACCGACCACACCCCGTCACCCTCCAAGCCCCCTCCCCCCCCCCCCCCTCTAAGTTAGGCACCCAGACCCCGTTTTTGAGAGAACAGTTAGCTTTTCAATCGTGATGCTGCCCATTGTCATATCCGGGACCTTTGCTACCCTTCCCGTCATTCAACACGGAGTGGTGTGTTGTGGGATTGCCCTTACAGGAACACTTGTTATATCTTGAGACAGAGGAGGGGGACTGCTAGATAAATGACTTATCGATAGTGATTCTACTTTGGAACGCCCCTCCCCTCCCCGTTTACTCCCCCCCCCCCCAACAAAACAGAAATCTGAGAAAATCCGGACGGAGTCTTGAAATGGGGTCAGTTTACATCTGAAAAAGCAAGGTCTTAAAAGGGGAAGAGGTCTTAAATTAGAGGGACTTAATATGCAATAATGCGAGTATTCCTATCGTTGCTCATGCACAAGTAGAGTTTTTCCATTTTTCTACATGTATATATATATATATATATATATATATATATATATATATATATATATACACCACTCCACACAATGAAAGCTGCAAAACTTTTTAAAGCTTAAACACACACACACACACATACACTACACACACACACACACACTGATGTGTTATTGTGTGTGTGTGTGTCGGGAAGAAGTCGAACCGAATACCCGGCTGCGCCGGGGACCCGGCTTTGCCGGGTGTACGCCGGCTTCGCCGACGCACCGCACGAAGGAAGGGAGATAAACGCGCAAAACACTGGAGAAGAGTAAAAATAGTATAACGGGAATATGGATTGAGCGTTGTCGACAGTGACCTTCTAAAAATAGAAACGGGAATATGGATTGACGCCACACGAAGGAAGGGAGATAAACGCTGAAAACACTAGAGAAGATAAGGAAGAGTTACTGGGAATGGATCCAGAGAAAAACCAAAATCGGTTCAACGCTGCGCGCTGAGAGCACGTGTTGAAATATCTCATCGACCAGGTTGTGTCCGGGGTGTAGCTGAATATGGCCACCAAATTTGAAAGAGATCCATCGAGAACTTTGGCCGTGCATCGCGGACACACACACACACACACACACACACACATACACACACAGACACAAGTCGTATATCGATATATGCCTTCCCGATTGCCTTCCTGGCTACCTATACCTAAATACCTGCTTACTTCTGTGTGTGTGTGTGTGTGCGATTTGTTTTGTTTTGTTAAAAACAAAATTGTCGGTAGACAACGATGCTCACATCGTCGCACATCTCTAGTGGTTCTAACTGGGTCGGAAGAACAGTATAGGGTGCTGGAACTGAGGAGGGACAGATTCTAAGTAGATTCAGTCACGACTACGCATGCATGGATTATCTGAAAAGGATGAGGGGAACAGATTCATACATGAGAGTGCTTCACGTTAGATAACGGTTTCCTGTATTGGCCGACGGGAAAGGGTGGCCATTGGCTCAAGGAGTGGGTATTATCTGTTAAGACCGCTTAACTGTTAGTTTAAAATGTTGACTGTTTGGCAACTGTGTCATGCGGCGCTCATTGTGACAGCTTTAATCGTGAGATCTAAACTGCGAGTGTGTGTGTGTGTGTGTGTGTGTGTGTGTGTGTGTGTGTGTGTGTGTGTGTGTGTGCGTGCGTGTGTGTGCGTGCGTGCGTGCTTATGGGAAGTCTAGGATGTCACCTTTTTTTTCTACCATGACAAAAAGGTTCATCCTTTTTTTTTTTAAATACGTTGACACAGTATGAATGTATAAATATGAATTCGTTACCGGCACGGTGGCCTAGTGGTAAGGCGTCCGCCCCTTGATCGGGAGGTCGTGAGTTCATACCTAAGACTTTAAAATTGGCAATCTAGTGGCTGCTCCGCCTGGCGTCTGGCATTATGGGGTTAGTGCTAGGACTGGTTGGTCCGGTGTCAGAATAATGTGACTGGGTGAGACATGAAGCCTGTGCTGCGACTTCTGTCTTGTGTGTGGCGCACTTTATATGTCAAAGCAGCACCGCCCTGATATGGCCCTTCGTGGTCGGCTGGGCGTTAAGCAAAAAAAAAAAAAAAAAAAAAAAAGATATGAATTCGTTATGGTAAGGGTCATGTCAAATAAGGATACAACACTTAATTTATCACACACAAAAACTTCTTTCGAGAATCTAAAAATTAACACATCCGCATAATTTATAAGCATGATCTTTGACTCTAACGCCCAAGGACACTGAGAGACCGGCAGACAGAGATCAAAGCCTTTCCTGCTACATGTACCTATAAATCAGGTATTGGTCAAGACAGGGGTGATCTGACCACTTCAAACACTGACCCTTTACCTAGCTACGTCTTATATATGTACCTGTCTGTCCGGTCCTGGCAGGCTTTTCTTACCTTGCCTGTCCGCCGTTCCTTGATTTATGTTTTATTCGGATTGTGTGAAGTTGGTTGGTATGCTCCCTTCTTGAATGGGACACTGTTAACGGTGCATGGTGTTGTGGCAAAAACAGCTGTTGTTTCTAGCTCTATTCACACGCTTTGGCAGCAGTAGCGTAAATGTAGTCATTTATGTTAATTTTCATGATATTGGATATGATACGAACCTTATATTAAACGCCGTTTTTAAGTACTGATATTCCAGGTTGAGAATCGTCTCTGTATTTTGATCGGGTGGAATACTATCAGCAGAGACATACATTCTTTCTATGTCTTTGCCATCAGGAATATCAATGATAACTGGTGTTAAATTTGCTGTGTTATTTTTGATCATTAACAGCACACAAGAAAGAGCATGTATGTCTGCTTGTCATTCATTGAGTGTGTGTGTTAGGGGGATGGTGATGTGTTAGGGGGATGGTGATGTGTTAGAGGGATAGTGATGTGTTAGGGGGATGGTGATGTGTTAGGGGGACGGTGATGTGTTAGGGGGATAGTGATGTGTTAGGGGGATAGTGATGTGTTAGGGGGATGGTGATGTGTTAGGGGGACGGTGATGTTTTAGGGGGACGGTGATGTTTTAGGGGGATGGTGATGTGTTAGGGGCATGGTGATGTGTTAGGGGCATGGTGATGTGTTAGGGGCATGGTGATGTGTTAGGGGGATGGTGATGTTTTAGGGGGATGGTGATGTGTTAGGGGGATGGTGATGTGTTAGGGGGATGGTGATGTTTTAGGGGGATGGTGATGTGTTAGGGGCATGGTGATGTGTTAGGGGCATGGTGATGTGTTAGGGGCATGGTGATGTGTTAGGGGCATGGTGATGTGTTAGGGGCATGGTGATGTGTTAGGGGCATGGTGATGTGTTAGGGGCATGGTGATGTGTTAGGGGGATGGTGATGTGTTAGGGGCATGGTGATGTGTTAGGGGGATGGTGATGTGTTAGGGGCATGGTGATGTGTTAGGGGGATGGTGATGTGTTAGGGGGTTGGTGATGTGTTATGGGGATGTGATGTGTTAGGGGGATGGTGATGTGTTAGGGGGATGGTGATGTGTTAGGGGGATGGTGATGTGTTAGGGGGATGGTGATGTGTTAGGGGGATGGTGATGTGTTAGGGGCATGGTGATGTGTTAGGGGCATGGTGATGTGTTAGGGGCATGGTGATGTGTTAGGGGGATGGTGATGTTTTAGGGGGATGGTGATGTGTTAGGGGGATGGTGATGTGTTAGGGGGATGGTGATGTTTTAGGGGGATGGTGATGTGTTAGGGGCATGGCGATGTGTTAGGGGCATGGTGATGTGTTAGGGGCATGGTGATGTGTTAGGGGCATGGTGATGTGTTAGGGACATGGTGATGTGTTAGGGGCATGGTGATGTGTTAGGGGCATGGTGATGTGTTAGGGGGATGGTGATGTGTTAGGGGCATGGTGATGTGTTAGGGGGATGGTGATGTGTTAGGGGCATGGTGATGTGTTAGGGGGATGGTGATGTGTTATGGGGATGGTGATGTGTTATGGGGATGGTGATGTGTTAGGGGGATGGTGATGTGTTAGGGGGATGGTGATGTGTTAGGGGGATGGTGATGTGTTAGGGGGATGGTGATGTGTTATGGGGATGGTGATGTGTTAGGGGGACGGTGATGTGTTAGGGGGACGGTGATGTGTTAGGGGGACGGTGATGTGTTAGGGGGACGGTGATGTGTTAGGGGGATGGTGATGTGTTAGGGGGATGGTGATGTGTTAGGGGGTTGGTGATGTGTTAGGGGGTTGGTGATGTGTTAGGGGGATGGTGATATGTTAGGGGGATGGTGATGTGTTAGGGGGATGGTGATGTGTTAGGGGGATGGTGATGTGTTAGGGGGTGGTGATGTGTTAGGGGGATGGTGATGTGTTAGGGGGATGGTGATGTGTTAGGGGGATGGTGATGTGTTAGGGGGATGGTGATGTGTTAGGGGGATGGTGATGTGTTAGGGGGATGGTGATGTGTTAGGGGGATGGTGATGTGTTAGGGGGATGGTGATGTGTTAGGGGGATGGTGATGTGTTAGGGGGATGGTGATGTGTTAGGGGGTTGGTGATGTGTTAAAGGGATGGCGAGGAGAGCGAACAGGGGTGTGTGGATCAGGGGGGGGGGTCATTAAGGAGAGGGGAGGGGAGGGGGGAGATGTGCAGCAGAATCAGTCTGCGACAACTAGCGAGACACGAATTAGATGCACCGAGTAAACGAGGGTTGGTTACGGCGGGGGTGGGGGGGAAGGGGGGGAAGGGGGGGGGGGCGAACGTTACTGATGCTGCAAAGATCATTACAAGGAACCGGACGAAGAACAATGCCTATACTCTTACCACAGGTTGACGAGGTTGGAACTAATAGCTGGCAAATGACGAAAGGCTCATGTTGCTCAGAGTTTGGTTACAAGGTTTTATTTTTGGCTTTAGGCCCTTAGGGCGTTTAAGCAAACAAAAATACACACTGATTAAGTCACACGCACAATTGGAGTGCACGCAGGCACAGCAAACAGTGAACTTAATCAAACAACAAAAGAAAAACAGAACACACTAACAAACAGAAACCACATCTTCATCAACTAGAGCTTTATTCTACAGGAATAGCCTCCTTTATGCTTGTTTTGCTACGCTAACAAACAGAAACCACATCTTCATCAACTGGAGCTCTTATCTACAGGAATAGGCTCCTTTATGCTTGTTTTGCTACGCTAACAAAAACAAACACAAACAACCCCACAAAAGAACATGTACTTAACAATATTAAAAAAAAAAGCAAACAGACAAACCAACAGGATAGGAACAACAACAAAACACAACGAAACACGTAAATCATCTGACGAAAATAACTCATAATAACACTAACAAACTTGGCCAGCTTTACCAACACGACCACGACGGACCATCGTGTGTATACAGCGTCTTGCCTTTTAGCAGCGATACCCATCGCCCTCGCCATGCAATTAGCCAAGCAATTAAGCACGCCCCGTCGGCGACGAAGCGTGACAGCAACAAGCCGAGCCTGTAATGAACACTACGGCGTCGCCTTTCATGCGTGTCGGCGGTACAACACGCGCGTTGGTGTTCTAAGCATGGTATACAGTGATCCCTGTTGTTTCTTTGAAATCTCCCGCGGATACAATGAGAAGGGTTGGATTGAAAGACAAAGCGGAACATTTTGTTAGCTCTGCTAATTAGTACAGAGCAATAGTATAATGACCGCTTTAAAGTCGTGTGTTTCTTAGATGTTTAACCGCGTTAACAAGACTGCACAGCAGAAAATGTGGTTAGCTATACTAACTAGCAAATTTCGTTTGCGGGTTGGGCATGTATATTTGTACAGCACAGTATAGCTATGTGTGTGTGTGGGGGGGGGGGGGGAGGGGGAGGGGGGGGCGGTCACAGCAAAAATAAAAATAACCATGAAGGGGTGCAATAGGTTTAACACCATGGACTAATCACAATTATGTACACACAACTACACACACACACGCCTTTCCACCCGACGACGGAAGCGAGCAGAAGTCTCGCTGTACCCGAGGTATAGGAAGGAAGCAGATTAGCAGGTTGTGCCTCCGTTGTTATGTACCCGGGGTAGGCATCCAGATAAACTCGAGATCTTCTTCACGTGGCGGGTGTCAAACTCGGGCTCATCTCATCAAAGAAGGCTTTCGCAAAGCGAGGCTGGCCGAGACCGTAGTACTGGAATCCGCGCGGCGGAAATGCCCTCCAGGATCGTCGAGACGAATGTTCTACGCACGGACACTGACACACGGACACACAGACATATGGGCGCACGCACAGATCCACGAGTGCACGCATGCACACACAAACGGACATACGCACACACGTGAGGGGGGGGGGGGGGGGGGAGAGGATGATCAAAGGGCAGTGTTTGCAATGTTGATGGTCGTATCCGACACCATCTCAGCTGTTATGTAAAGTTCTGCTATCCTTTCAATGACCAATTTCTTCTGTGAAGCATGCGTTGGTTTGTGAACGTGTGTTGCATGGTGCATCTCTTTGCACACTGGAACACCAATTGCCTATATGTCCTGCCGTAGAATCATACAAGTAATAGACTAGCCTTTCTGTGGGTTTGTGAACGTGTGTTGCATGGTGTATCTCTTTGCGCACTGGAACACCAATTGCCTATATGTCCTGCCGTAGAATCATACAAGTAATAGACTAGCCTTTCTGTGGGTTTGTGAACGTGTGTTGCATGATGCATCTCTTTGCACACTGGAACACCAATTGCCTATATGTCCTGCCGTAGAATCATACAAGTAATAGACTAGCCTTTCTGTGGGTTTGGGCGTCAGAACCTGTTGAAAATCTAAGGTTTGTACAGACCTGCTGCTGTATTCTGAAACACTTTTTCGTGAGCTCCATTTCGTTTTGGAAGAAGATCACACCAACAAAAGTGTTGTTGTTGTTGTTGTTGTTGTTACTGCAGGTTGCTGCTGGTGGTGGTGGTGTTTCTGTTGTTATTGTGCTGATAGTTGTGGTGATCACATCAATATTATGGTGTTGTGAGTATAGTTGTTGCTGCTACTTTCAGTGGGGTTACCTGCTTCGGTTCTTCACGGAGCCCGATCTGGTTTACAACTGAAAAGTATCGATTTTGTTCGAGAAACTGGGAAGACACACACGTCACGTCAGGGAACATTAGTCAGGCTAGGAATAGATCAAGATGGAATCGGATTGCATATTTTGCCTTTCTTCTTCTTCTTTTTTTTCTTTTTCTTTTTCTCTCCAAACGCCAGTTAAATTAGACAAAATCTTTACCATTTTCCGCCTCAGTGATCACTGTCAACATCGTCAGTATTTCGCCGATATTGATATCTTTCTCTGTTGCTGAATGATACCCTATATCAAATGTTCACCTAATCTACGTATGTTGATATACGTGAATTCTCTCTCTCTCTCTCTCTAGCTCTCTCTCTCTCTCCCTCTCTCTCGCTATCTCTCTCCCTCTCTCTCGCTCTCTCTCTCCCTTCCCTATTTCCCTCCATCTCACCCCCGCCTCCCCTCCTCCATACCCTGCCCACCCCCTTTGCTCACAAACCCCACTTTATCCACTCCCTCCCCCCCCCCCCCCCCCCCTTCATCCATCCTCCTGTACCAGAGAACAATGCTGTGAGGTGTAGTGGCAGCGTGACAAATGTAGAGCGGGCCTGTGGTTTGCCTTCTGCCGATAAGAAAAGCCCACCTGATAATTAATTGCCCCACATTGCTCCCGCTGTCTTCTGGAATTCTTTGCCAGACCCCCCCCCCCCCCCCCCCATTCGAATTGATCCTCCCTCCCCCTGATGTGTGTGCCACTGCTACCATACTCCATGAACACACTAACACATACACACAAGCGCACACACACACACACATGTTCGCACGTACGCACACATGCACGCACGCACTCACGCACACACACACGCACGCACATACGCACGCACGAACGCACACACACACACACAAACACACACACACACACGCACGCTCACCACCATCACCACTCATCACACACAGAATTGTGTTAGCACAGCATTCTGCGCACGTTGGAGATCCCATCATCACTCACAGCCGAACAAGCCAGTTGGGCCGGTGGTATGCGATACACACCATCACAATGCAAGCAGCATCCGTCGATGGTTTGCACCTGCCTATATGTGGTAGGGAAACCGAACGGCTGGCTGTGCTGAACAGGAATCAGGTTTCACTGATAACTCCGTGTGGTTTTACCAAATCCAAAAACAAAGAGACTGCCAACGTTCCAAAATTCAGAATAAAAAAACAAGAAAGGTAGGTTGTTGGAACGTTTGTTATTGACAAAATAATACATTCACAAAATGTGAATTTGAACAAAAGAATATTTGTGAATGTATTGTTTTGTCAAAAACAAACCTTTCCTGTTTTTTTTATTTTTGTGTGGTTTTGCCGGTAAAAATGCCAAAAATATGTATTTTTTAAATGATAGCACTATCCTACCAATTGACAGCTTTGGTCCAAATATTAAGTCATCACTGCTTGTTCGGTTGTTGTACTAGACCACATAACTTATATTAGATATAAGTTCTGTGGTACTAGACTGGTTGCACGACAGAATGACTGAGTGGTTTCTATTAGAACAAGGATTCGTTCTGCTTTGAAAACTAGGGCTATTTCAGCACTGAGGTGAAGTAGAATACGATTGGCCCATTGTCGCAGCGGACTATTGACAATCCTGTGGAACCATGTCCTGATTAACAAGAATTGGTTTCAATGTTGTTCTGAATTTGTTGTTTTTAATTCGGAGTCACTCTAGTCCATTGACTCGCGCTTCCATGCAAGCTGTGCACCAAATATGTTGCACACACACCAGTATAGCTATTTCGAAGATCGCAAGTCGTCCGCGAAAATAAGCCCTTGAAAATGAGTCGGTAGCCGTGAAGCGACGTAAAATCCAAGCGCGCAGTATCCCCCGAATGCAGAATATGGCTGGCAAAACCGCTTTTAAAACCCAGTAGTGCTTGTCACGAAAAACTGAATTGTATTCCCATGACATTGGTGAGGCATTGGAAAGGACAATATCTTCATGCACTGTATAAACCATATGCTGTGGGGAAACTGAGAACTCGCTCTTATATAGGCTTTGGGTCGGTTGAATTCCTATCGCCATTTCCACAGGCGATTACTTCTATCTGCGCAAACAATTTGTCAGTTGATTACATGAATTCGCTGAGATTTTGAGTATCAGACACGTTGACAAGGTATCGCGGCGGTAGCGTCGCCGTTAGGGAAGGACTGAGAGAGGATATTAGACTCATGCTGACAAGGTATCGCACAGAGGTTAGATCTGAGCGTGGGATATCTTTTAATATCTACCGCGTAGCGTGTAAGCGGGGTGATATCGTTCTGCAACAGCTGTAATATTGAATTAACCTTAGTTTCAATTTTTATTTTACGGTCAACCGTACTGTGTGTTGTTTTTGTTTTCCTTCTGTTAGTGCATGTGGGTTCGTTTCTTTGAACGCTTTTTAGTGTATGTTTGTATTTATATTTTTTCGTTCCTTTTCTTTCTTTCTTTCTTTCTGTTTTTTTCTTCTTTTTGTTCCTAGTTCTTTTCTTTCTGTCTTTCTCGTACATTTTGACAAGGATTTTGAGATTCGTTATTGTCTGACGTTAGATTCCGAAGATTAACAACAGTTACTGTATCATTCACTTCGATACCGTTTTTCCAACTGAATCGCAACAAGTTATCAGTTCTGATAGACACACAAACGAGCCACGTCACTGAAAAGTTCAAGTCAGGATGACACGATGCTGAGGGGGGTAATGAGGGGGGGGGGGGAGATATCCTGAAAGAGCGATATTCAATTGTTTTGTTTGTTGGCTCACGTAAGTGTAGCCTATGCGATCGTAACTTTGTCTGTCTGTGCGTTTGTGCGTGTGTGTGTGTGTTTGTGCGTGTGTATGTCTGTGGTAGAAACTTTAACATTTCGTCATTTGAAGACGTCACATTATGACGTAAGAGGGTTAGACGTCACGCGAAGGAATTACTGAAAGTCTCGGTCATTGTTATTTTGAGCGGGCCGAGACTAGTTGGCAGTCGTGTTCTTGTAAGTAGGCTACATGCAGACAAACAGATCTAGATCTAGTGTCTCGCTTTCTTGCACAGTGTCACCTATGCTTACTGTGTGTGTGTGTGTGTGTATGTGTGACGGAGTGATTGAGTTTGTGTTACTGTTTGTCGATTTCTTACGTGAGCCTTGAAGGCTTCGCCTCTTGTTTTATTATCGTGTTTGTTGTGTGTATGTGTTGCGTCTGTAGGTGTGTTTTTTCCGACGTAAAACAAATCCGACCCAGACCAGAATGAAATTCTTAATTTTTTCCCTTTATTTTCTCTTCTTGTCTTTCTTTTTCTTTTCTAATCATTCTTCCCTTCTTTTCTGCGTTGGAAGATACTTGGGTTGGGATGGGGGGGAACTGAGAACTCGCTCAGGGGGGGGGGGGGGGGGGGGAATGAACGCATAAGAGGTTTAGTTTTAGGAGGGTAACTCAGTTGAAAAAAAACCACCCCATGTTCGTGTTTCTTCTTTCATGAATGCAACAATATAATATGTGGTCTGCGACTCGAGAACTCCGACAACTTCCTTTCTACAAAAGTCGGTCGTTGGGTCACGGCAGTCGGTCAAACTAAGGTAATACAACGTATATGAAAAGCTTTTTATCTGATACGAAAAAAGTGCAAAAAACAATCAAAGTGGACATTGGCGGAATGTTAAAACCGCGAAGTCCAGTCGTGAAGAAAAGAGAACTTTACTTCGAAGTTCGAGTCATTCCGTAAACTTTATTTTCACGTTCAAGAGAGATAAGTTCATGGTGAACTGCTTACGGAGAGAGTTAATTTGGGAAACTGTTACCCCATACCGGTGTAGTGCTGACCGGACGACGACTCTGTTTCTGATAGTTTCACACACAACCCAAGTAAAATACTGGAAGTTATCGGATGCAAACGTGAACATTGCGCAGAACATGCGTTGAACGAAAACCACCCTTTTGTTCTCCTTCGCCGGTGACTCGAAACCGTCACCGAGTGTCATTGTTGCAAAACGTTCACAGTTTCCCTTGCAACAGAAATTTTGCCTTGCCACTTCGAAACAGCTGATGTGACGGGATCGTTGTCGATGAGGGAGAGTTTATATTCTGGATCAGGGTGCAGCAGAATCTCACAATCATCGCTCTTCCGATACTGTAGACTGATTGCCCAAGAACAAACAACTTTCCGAGAGCCATTGGAGAAGTCAGGGAGAGAAAGAAGAAAGAGAGTTCACAGAGAGTTCTAACGACAAGATTGGGAAAACCAGCCTTCGAGGAAACAACTAGTTATACAAAGCGAGAGGGGTTGAACAGAGAACCGTGCAACTCACAAAATCGACAACAAAAGAAGAGATTGACAGAATCAGAGAATTCAATAACCAGCAAATAAACAGAGAAAGGGTGCCTGGTTTGCAGTTCTAAGCAGATCTAGAAAGACACGGAGAGAACGACAAGAATTCGAAAACCGCAGCCTTCGAGGAATACAAAGAGAGAGGGGTTGAACAGACGACCGTGCAACTCACGAAATCGACCACAAAAGAAAAAGAGATCAACAGAAGCAGGAACGTTCCCATTGGAGAGAAAGAAAGACAAAAGAAGAAGACGAAACCTCCGAAATTCGACATTGACATACACGAAGAAAGACAAGGAGAGTGCACGCAAGGGGAGACCACTGTCCTAAAATCCACGATGCTACCAAGGTCACAAATCAGCCACATGAATTCCTACCTCTACGGGATACCATCTCCTTCACAGCCCTCCTCCTCCTCCTCCTCCTCCTCTTCCTCCTCTTCCTCCTCCCATTCTATGACGTCACTCAAACCTCTTCCAGCTACCCGCATCCCCCCTCCCACCCCCTTCCAGTTGATCCAGGAGCAGCAAGACCAGCAACTTCAATGTCTTCATTATTACCGTCAGCACGAAGAACAGCAGCAGCAACAACAACATCAGCAACAACAACAGCATCAGCAGCAACAACATCAACAACAACAACAGCATCAGCAGCAACAGCTGTTGCAGGAGCAGTCGTCTGTTTCTCCATTTCTTCTGAGTGATTGTCTTCCATCTTCTCCACAACCACACCCTTCACAACCCCTATCTTTTCCACCCTCCTTCTCTCCGTCGCCCGATGAGTCGTTCCTCTATGGTGGTGTCGAAGGTATGACTATGAGAGAAGCTAAGCTGATCTATTTTAGAATTGCAATTTTTCCTCTTTTCGGAGCAAGAATTTGTCGTTTTCAAGCTGATGCGTTTTTTGATTTGAAAAAAAAAGTCTTCTGCGTTTTTGGCTCACGCAAGTGTAGCCCATGCGATGCTAACTTTTGTCTGTCTGTGTGTGCGTGCGTGCGTGTGTGTGTGTGTGTGTGTGTGTGATAGAAACTTTAACATTTCCGAGTCTATGGATAAAGCTCGCATAAGAAGATTACGTCTCGGTCAAAAGTGTTTGACGAGTGTGATAGAAACTTTAACATTTGAAGACGTCACATTATGACGTAAGAGGGTTAGACGTCACGCGAAGGAATTACTGAAAGTCTCGGTCATTGTTATTGTGAGCGGGCCGAGACTAGTTGGCAGATCTAGTGTCTCGCTTTCTTGCACAGTTTCACCTAGATGCTTACTGTGTGTGTGTGTGTGTGTGTGTGTGTGTGTGTGTGTGTATGTGTGTGTGTGTGTGTGACGGAGTGATTGAGTTTGTGTTACTGTTTGTCGATTTCTTACGTGAGCCTTGAAGGCTTCGCCTCTTGTTATTCAAAAGATCAAACTTTGTTTATTCCGCGGTTCAACGAATCACCAAGGCGAGCTGTTTCCCAAAGGCACGTGTTTGCCAACTTGTCTGTTTGTTTACTTTTTCGATATATGTCGATCTAATTTTAAGTTCAATGCGTTTAATGTGTCAGTGAAAATGACACGTCCGTGCTTCCTTCGGGCCTGCGTCTCCTTTTACTCTTAGTACTTTTGAAGTCGGTTGTACTTAATATGGTATTACATTCAATATTAATTAATTCATTCATTTATTTATTCATTCACTGCTTTCTTGCCTTCACGTGGACGTTTGTGAACTGACAGATTCGTCACAGCAGCGTGCATCGGTGTATCTGCATGTACAACATCTTGTTCTTATACAGCGTACCTGCCGTTTCTGGGATAGGTCTTTACCACTTTTTGATCTTATTTGGATTTAAACCGAACTGTACCAAACTGTAAGATACTATGATAACTATTTATGTTCTTGAGGCCTCCTCTCTCTCTCTCTCTCTCTCTCTCTCTCTCTCTCTCTCTCTCTCTCTCTCTCTCTCTCTCTCTCTCTCTCTCTCTCTCTCTCTTTCTCTCTCTCTCTCTCTCTCTCTCTCTCTTTTCCGCCCTCCCTCTCTCTCTCTTCCGCCCTCCCCCTCTCTCTCTCACCCCTCTCTGTCTCTGTCTGTCAGTCTCTCTCTGTCTGTCTCTCTGTCTGTCTCTCTCTCTCTCTTTGCCCCTCCCCCTTCTCTCTTTACGCCTCCCCCCTCTCTCTCTCTCTCTCTCTCCCCTCTCTCTCTCTCCCCTCTCTCTCTCTCTCTCCCCTCTCTCTCTCTCCCCTCTCTCTCTCTCTCTCTCCCCTCTCTCTCTCTCCCCTCTCTCTCTCTCTCTCTCCCCTCTCTCTCTCTCCCCTCTCTCTCTCTCTCTTCGCCCCTCTCCCTTCTCTCTCTCCCCTCTCTCTCTCTCCCCCCTCTCTCTCTCTCCCCTCTCTCTCTCTCCCCCCCCTCTCTCTCTCTCTCTCCCCTCTCTCTCTCTCCCCTCTCTCTCTCTCTCTCTCTCCCCTCTCTCTCTCTCTCTCCCCTCTATCCCTCTCTCTTCGCCCCCCCCCAATCTCTCTCGCCCTCTCTCTCTCTTCCTCTCTTCTTACCCCCCCTCCCCCCCCCCCTTTCTCTCTCGCTCTGCACTTCCGCCAGCTACTCAAAGGACAAGATTCAAAAATCAATCAGTCAGTCAGTCAGTCAGTCAGTCAGTCGATCGACCCTCATGCTCCTTTTCCTAAGTGGTACTTCTTCGCAGCGTCTTTTTTCAGTCTGTGCGTGGATCTTCCAAGATACTTTGGGATTAAAAAAAAAGAAAAAAGAAAGAATGAGCGATGCGAGTTAACGCACTTCAAGAATGGCATTACATTGTATGTTTTCAGATGGTCAAGAGTACTGGCCGGACATGGAGAGCCGAGAGTGTGTCAACTGCGGGGCGCTGTCCACCCCTCTGTGGCGAAGGGACGGCACTGGACACTACCTGTGCAACGCCTGTGGTCTCTACAACCGCCTCAACGGCATGAACAGACCCCTCATCAAGCCGCAACGAAGAATGGTCAGTTGGATTTTTTTTCTCTCTCCATTTGAAGCAAACTAAACTTGATTTGTAAAAGGCGATGGGTCTTTTTTGTCTGTTATTTGTAAACGAGCTCGAAATAAGATCATATTTAAATATTATGTATTTGGACATGGGAAATACTTAAAACCCCCTCACCTCAATTTTGGTCAGGCCAACAAAAAAATAGGTGTGGTTAAGGTAACATAGCCCCAAAAAATAGGGTAGGAAGGTAGGCAATCACTTTTTATTTTTAAACTTTTTTTTCTAATGTGTACAAATTAAACCTACTTGACAGGGAAATAAGTGTGCGACTCGAGCGCTTTCGCTTTCATTGCGTTTTCTGCACTCGTTTTTTTGTTTGTTTGTTGTTGTTGTTGACAAATGTAATAAAAAGTTATAGGGTCGGCCCCTAAAAATGGGGTAGGTCGGGTTACCGTAACCACACCTATTATTTTTTTTTAGGCTTCATACTTAAATTAAAAGCATATCGACTTTTTGAAATCGGGCGTTTCGTTTTGGATTTATAACAGCTATGAAACTGAACAATAGCGGCCTGATGACGTCAGGGTATTTACAATTCTTGACTAAGATGGCGGCCGCCAAGTCATCACCAAACCAGACAAAAGCCCGACTCTGTTTGGGACGTCGCATTTACTGGACAACTCGTAGTTCGACACATCTATCACTGGGGGAAATTTCAATGCATGATTGTATTTATTTTATTTACTTTTTCTTTTCTTTTGTACCGGCACGGTTGGCCTAGTGGTAAGGCGTCCGCCCCGTGATCGGGAGGTCGTGGGTTCGAACCCCGGCCGGGTCATACCTAAGACTTTAAAATTGGCAATATAGTGGCTGCTCCGCCTGGCGTCTGGCATTATGGGGTTAGTGCTAGGACTGGTTGGTCCGGTGTCAGAATGATGTGACTGGATGAGACATGAAGCCTGTGCTGCGACTTCTGTCTTGTGTGTGGCGCACGTTATATGTCAAAGCAGCACCGCCCTGATATGGCCCTTCGTGGTCGGCTGGGCGTTAAGCAAACAAACAAACAAACAAATTCTTTTCTTTTGTATAGATATAGGCCATGCTCTTTCCGCTTTAGCAACACTCATCACCACCATACCGACTCCCGTGTCATGTTACCTCTCAACACTAAATATAATTTTGTTCGGATGTGGATGCCATTTTTCTTTTCTGAGTGTTGGTTTTTGTTGTCTGTGTGGGCGGCTTGCTGACGTCACTAACGGCAGGATTGGCAATTCCAGTCGTCACGTCATCGCGCGGGTCTGCAGTGCGCCAACTGCCACACGGACAAAACGACCCTGTGGCGACGTAACAGCGAGGGGGAGCCTGTCTGTAACGCCTGTGGCCTCTACTACAAACTGCACGGGGTGAGTTTTTGTTCTGTTTACAGCGATTAATTCAATTCAATTCAATTCAATTCAGTTTAGCTCAGTTCAGTTCAGTTCAGTTCAGTTCAGTTCCGTTCCGTTCCGTTCCGTTCCGTTCCGTTCCATTCCATTCAGTTTAGTTCAATTCAATTCAATTCAATTCAATTCAACTTTTGTATCTGAATGTAAGACAAACAGATTTTGTTCTTTTGGCTCGTATACACGAATAACATCACATCAAATCACACTCTCGTAACATAATATTATAAACACATACAGTTTATACATCAATACACACATCCGGCAACACACATAACCATACCATGTGACCATGTAGGCCAACTAAACCCGAAAGGACGCGAATTTTACAGAACGAACGAAGGTATCCTTCCTTTAGGTCAATTTTGTTTCACTTACTATTTTCGTGTTTTCATTTCATTTGCCATCTGAATTCATTTTAGTTCTCTTGCTGTTTAAATTCATTTGCATTGCTTGTGACTTCAGTCGATAGTCTGCACGCACAAATGTCTCCCTTCTTCATCTTGTGCAATTTCAAGCCCTGTATATCACGTGGGATTTCCATATCAATTAAATTTTTTTATTTATTTTTGTTTTAATAACTATCCAGGTTCCCAGGCCCATGTCGATGAAGAAGGACGGTATACAGACGAGGAAGAGAAAACCCAAGTCCATGGGTTCAAAGGTCAAGACGCCGGTCAAGGGCGAACCTGCTGGTGAGCTGCTCTCTGTCTGTCTGTCTCTATTTGTAATGTGTGTGTGTGTTGGGGGGGGGGGGGGGGTCGGTAGGGGATGATGATGTTGAGTTGGTTAGGTGATTTCAACGAGAAGCAGACAAGCTGTCAGGATTGTCTGTGACATCAAATAACACTGGGTGACAGTAGTCCGCATTAGAGTAATTTCAGTTTTACAATTTGTTTTTGTTTTTTTTCCGGTTTTTTTATTTGGGCTTATGTGCTTGTCGCAGTTGTTTTTCTTTGGTTTGGTTTGGAATTCTTATTCTTCATTTTTTTTTTGACAAACAAGAATATGTGTGTCCTTTGCCCCATAGCATGTTGTGTATTCTTTTTTCGCATATTGTTCTGTTTTGCTTGCAGACTTCAAGTCCTTGGGCTCTTCGCAGCAAGGGTCGTCTTCCTCCGTTTCGGAAAGTCTTCCTTACTCTTCCCTGTCTTCCCACCACGCCTCCTCCTCTCTGTCTCTCGGCGTCATGTCTTCCTCTCTTCCTGTCAACTCCATGCCTTCCTTCCTGTCTTCCTCCTCCGCTCTTCCTGCCATGACGTCACACTACCACGGCTCGCACGACAGCCCCGTGGACATGAAGTCCGTCATGACGTCACATGCAGTGATGTCACATGGGATGACGTCACACTTTCACCAGAGCCTCCACCCTCCCCACCTGTACGGCAGCCCTCCCCCGCCCCGCGCCATGGCTGTGACGTCAGAGATCGATACGAAACCTTCGCCGCAGATGTTAAGCCAGCTCAGTCTGTCAGGGGAATCCCACTCTCTGAACTCTGCTTCTGTCAGTTAAAGCTGTCCAAGGTGATTTTCGTATTTTGCCTTCCCTATTTTGTGTATGTTTCGTTACTGGTTGTTGAATGAATTCCTTCCGTAATTCCACGCCCTTACAGTATGAATATTTTCAACTCGGAGAGGTCTTACTTTTTGTGAACAAAGACTTTATGCAACAATTCCCCCCGCGGATTAGGGGGACGAATTTACACGATGCTCCCCAGCATGTCGTTAGAGGCGACTAACGGATTCTGTTTCTCTTTTTACCCTTGTTAAGTGTTTCTTGTAATAGTCAATTTTTGTAAAGATTTTAGTCAAGCAGTATGTAAGAAATGTAAAGTCCTTTGTACTGGAAACTTGCATTCTCCCAGTAAGGTAATACATTGTACTACGTTGCAAGCCCCTGGAGCAAATTTTTGATTAGTGCTTTTGTGAACAAGAAACAATTGACAAGTGGCTCTATCCC
This sequence comes from Littorina saxatilis, assembly GCF_037325665.1. NCBI lineage: Eukaryota > Metazoa > Mollusca > Gastropoda > Littorinimorpha > Littorinidae > Littorina > Littorina saxatilis. Next base: position 31,488,419 of record NC_090255.1, read on the forward strand.
ATCTTCCCCCCTTTCCCCGTCGCGATATAACCTTCGTGGTTGAAAACGACGTGAAACACCAAATAAATAAAGAAAGATGCAACAATTGCTTTGAACTGAATTATTTGTGTGTGTTTGTACAACAACACACAAGATATATTTTGAATTTGACATCTTCTGACAACTTGACAACCTTCTCTGTTCGCACAACAGCACCGGTACTGAACTCTCAGTAGCCAACACTGACATTTTTGATTATAACTAGTTTTGAACCGCTGTTATTTATACCTCAAGGAAAAAAAGAGTAACCTCTCAGAAATCATCCCCAGCGGAAACACGTGTTACGATATATACAGTGCGCTGTTTTAAGCACTCTGAATTGTACAGTACTCATATTTATCATATTCTGTAACGAGTATATGATTTCTTTTTAAGAACTTCTCCGTTTGACAAAGACGGTCTGAAGACAGTCTATCTGATATCAATTTTCATGAACCCTATCGTCTTGTTTTGGTGTTTCAAGGGTTTTCATGTTTAACGATTTGACGGCACTGCTCTGATTCACACGTAAGTGTGTGATAAATGATGTTGAGCAACGAGCGACTTTTTAAAATAATTGTACATAAGAAAAAGGTTGTTTAAAAGCAAGTGGCATTACTGCGCCATGGACCGAAGTTAACGAAATGTCCATTTGCTAAAACTGTGACAAAGTGACTTAAACGCGTATTTTATGTTACAGACAGATTTTTATTGGCGATTTTAACATGACAAATGTCTGAGTGTCGTTTGTGCTACCTGACACGTCTCGACAGATTATCAGTGGAACACATTGATATGACTTACATTATTGATGAGAAATTGTACATAATTATTGAAGGTAAGGAAAACAGTATGTTCAGTTCCAAATAACTATTCAATTAACAAGTGTATATGGAAATGAAATGCTTTTAATGTAATTTAGTGATTTATTGTTGTGTTTTTACTTTACCGCTTATGGAAGCGGATTTTCTGTAATATATCTTGTCGCGAATAGCTTACTTTTGAATGAATTCGTGTCCATTTCAAGTTGAACACAAAGCTTTATCCACCAGAACAGAAGACAAACGTATGCAACCTTGCATTTTTAACGAATCGTGTACCTGTTCTTACCATTCACTACCACAAAAATTGTACATAAGGGAACGGTTATTTAAACAAGTAGCATTACTGCGTTATGTATCAAAGAAAACTATAGTCCGTGAGTTTTAAACCCGGTTTTATAAGGAAGCTTAAAGGCATATTAACTCGATGAATATACACGCTAATTGCTTTACCAACAGCTGGAGACATGCTAAATTAAGTTCCCTGCAAAATATTGTGGTCTAGGAGCCCTTAAATGTTGAGATATTTGAATTTTTATTTTGATCTAGATGGTCCTATTTATAGATTTGGCAACACATGTAACGTTGATGCAAGGGAGCTAACACCGCGGCTTTGTTGACATCCTCACTTTTTCAGAGGCTAGAACAAGCTGTAATGCATGTATTATGGTCCGCGCATGGTGACATATCGTCATTATATGGTCTTATGGTGCGTTTGACATCGATTGTGGGCAAACTACACTTTGTAAACACGGGAGCGCGTACATATGCCTTTAATAAATACGAAACGATTGCTGTACGTAATACGATTCATTGTAAGTACAGTATAGGGTTCTATCAACGGATCAATTGATCATGAGTTCTGGACCCGGTGTTACATCACGGCCTGACAGGCTTGCAGCGAAAGCGATTTGTTTGTTTCTCGTATGGAATAATCTTCCATTTTCATGATTTCCCTGGCGATGATTTTTGAGAGTTTGTTACCCTGTAAATATTTCTTTGAACAGAGATTTTGAATTCGATTCCTTGTGACCTGTCTGTATGGGAGTGTAACTGATTTGAAAAAACTCCAATGTATTCCAAAGGTGTTAAACTGACTTTGTATTTTAAAAAAAGGGGGGTGGGATGGGGTATTACTTTGCAAGCTTTTACGCAGATTAGAAACAGACTAACCATGTATTCACCAAATTACTACTCCCAATGAGTACGAGTCTCCTACTTCGTAAAAAAACAGTGCCTTTTTGTTATGGGGATGGGGATATAGGTGGTGTCTATTATGTCTATTACTTTCAGGGAATCTGGCTATTCAGTGCCGGCCATATATAATTGTTGTCATTTTCATTCTATATATGCAATTGAAAACATTTTCAGTTTCTTCGTTCCTTGCATTGTTTCTATAATTAACGTTTCTATGCATTGTGAAGACGTACGGGCATATGCAATGAAAACCGTAGTGTGTTCAATTTTAATTCCACTGTGCCAAGTACAACGCTGTTCGTTAAATCCACGTTCCTTTTTGTTAATTTTTTAAATAATTTTGCCATGAGATCCATCCTAAATTGTCCAAAGCCACTCACATCTTTCCTATAAATAGAGGCCCCTGAACCAGTATTAATATAAACAGTGATGCCCATGACACAGATATTTGCGATACCCCTCCCACTTTCATCCAGTTCCCTTCATCCCAAACAGGGCCCCTGAAGCAGTATACATATGAACAGCAATGCGCATCATGCATTTGCATTTATTTATTTATTTCCTTTTATTTTTTTAAGTGTTCGCCCTCGTCCATATCCAGAAACCTCTTCTTTAAATAGGGTGCCCCTGAAGTAGTATTGACATGAACAGAAATATATATATATATATATATATATATATATATAACATGTAGCTTCACTTCTGTTGAACCTCTTCCACTTTCATCCAAGACCCTCAAACTTTTCTTATATAAGTAGGGTGCCCTTAGCCAGTATTAATTTTTAAAAAAATTTAAAAAATTAAAAATAAAACACAATGCGTATAATTATAGATCTTTGTCAGCATCATGACCATGTTCCTACATTCATCCAAATTTCCCCTCCTCTGTCCTTAAACAGAGGCTCCTGAACCAGCATTACCAAGAGCATTAATGTGTATCAGCATTGGTTTTTATGTCGTCTCAATCATTCACGAGTGGTTCATATATTTGCATTCATTTGCATACGTCTGCCATTTTTCTTCCGTTTCTTGGTTGTGACTGAACTAGTTTTGTTTGAAATTTGATGTGAACAGTTCACTTGGACTCGTCTTTCAAAGTTTGATAACATTTTTATGTTCATTTTTGTGGGGTTTTTGTGCTTTTTTCACGTTTACATTTTGCCTTGACAGCGTGTTGCCTTGCGTGATGTTATATTGAACGTATGATCACTGTGACCTTTCTTCTCATTTTAATGTAATATTTATCATAAGCAAAGTGTGGATTTTGGATTAACATGGCCCTCATAATGTGAATTACAACAATAGTTATGGGAACACAAATAATATAATAATAATGTACATATAATAGCAATGAGGGCAAATACACAAATGAACGGGACGTCAGTAATAAAATATAGGTAAAGATTATCAATGTTTTGTTCGGATTAGTTTTCTGTGTGGGTTCTTTCCATAATTTGATGTCTCACAAATTAGGGGTGGTTTTTTTTATCATCATTCTCCCAAAACATCCAGGTTGCATGTGATTTTCAGGCACATGTTTGTAATGAATAGTCTGTCAAAAAAAAAGACGCAGCCTTAGAAGAAGTCAAAAAACAAATGTATTTTTACTAACAATTCTGTCAAATTTTGTTGTAGTAAAAAAATGTTCTTCTTTAACGATTATATATAGGCGTGTGTCTGGGCGTTTAAAAAATTTGTCACGGAAAACATACAGTATGTAATTGTTTATATCCACTATAATTATGTGCCGATTTTTATTTGTTATCTTGCCTGCCCGTCGTGTTTAAGATTCAAATGAATTTTTAATAACAATTATGTGTAATTCTGGTCACATGGTATGCCTTCTTGTGACCAAATGTTGAGTGTAAGGCCAAAAAATAAATAGGTGTGGTTACGGTAACATAGCAACAAAAAAAAAGGGTAGGTAGGTAGGCAATCACTTTTTTTTTTAACTTTTTTTTCTAATGTGTACAAATTAAACCTACTTGACAGGGAAATAAGTGTGCGACACGGGCGCTTTCGCTTTCATTGCGTTTTTTGCACTCTTTTTTTGTTTTTTTGTTTTTTTGGTTTTTTTGTTTGTTGACAAATGTAATAAAAAGTTATAGGATCGGCCCCTAAAAATAGGGTAGGTCGGGGTACCGTAACCACACCAATTTTTTTTTAGGCCTAATGGTGTGTTAAAAGAAGTGTCTGAATTTGTCTCAGCTGTTTGTTTTACCAGATACATGAATGACATGTTTATCGTTCTGGAGGCAAGGAAAACTATGATACACACACTCTCAGTTTGTATAATTCACTGAGTTGACGATTAAAGTGTGTTCATTTCACGAATGTTTTGAGTTTCAGTTGTGTGGATTCTGTCTGTCTCTGTCTGTCTCTCTGTCTGTATGTCTGTCTCTCTCTGTCTGTCTCTCTGTCTCTGTCTCTGTCTCTCTCTCTCTCTCTCTCTCTCTAAATGCCAGTGAGATTGTGAATGGAGTCATTGCAGCCTTCTTCCGGCCGACTGTGTGTGTGTGCACGTGTGTGTGCGTACGTGTGTGAGTATTTGTGTGTTTCTGTGAGTATCTGCATGTGTCCCCAACATCACACCACTCGCCCCCACCACTACCACCTCATGCATCTTGGAACTCTGTAATGCACGTGCTTCCACAAGAATCGTAAATTTAAATAGACGATAAGCAGAAAGAGATAACAAAAGTTATCCCAAATGCATGCAGACATTTTTTTTACCATTGAAAGTTGTGGTTTTTTTAACGTCTATACCAAAAGTGCATCGGTGGAGTGGGAGTGTGTGTGTGTGTGTGTGGGGGGGGGGGGGGTTAGGTTATTCACATTGGGGATCTTGTTTACGTCTTCACCGGTTGATTCAGACGCACAACAAGATAGCGGTTGTTCCAACACGGTGACATGTGACGAGGCACACACCGGTAGATTTGTGATAAGTCTGGGGATCGTTTTTCTTCCCTTGCTCTCGCACGTGGTACTCGTAAAATGTCAGACAGACACTTTGCTCCATGGAGACAGGTTTAGAACGTCTAACTCAGCCACGGTTCTTCTATGGAACCTCAAACAGACAGATGGAGACACACAAACGCACACGCGCACAGGCACACACACACACGCTGAGGCACGCACGCACGCACACACACACACACACTGCGCGCGCGCACGCACACACACACACACACATACACACACACACACGGCCAAAGTAACCCAACCACGCTACTTCTATATAGAACCTAAGTCAGACCGTGACAGACACATACGCGCGCGCACACACACACACACACACACACACACACACACACACACACACACACACACACACACACACACACACACACACACACACACACACACGGCGCAGGTTCAATGATTTAATTGTCAAGCTCATTTGGCCATGCAATAATAACAATAACAATAACAGCACTTTATTGTCCATTAAAATATTACATAAAAATGGAAATTTTTCTTCGGCACACCCTGTCTGCCTCTCAATGTTTTCGTCTTCTACAATATCCGCTGATGCAATGTGATTTTATGGAAGTTTATAAAATGTCAAAGAGATGTATGCTGTCGGACGGGTTTTCAGTCTTCAGACGAAGAAAAAAACACTGTTTCCTGTCAGATTTGTTCAAAACAGATTTTTTTTTAAATAAAAGTAAAAAAAAAAATTTTAAACACGAAATATCACAGACAATGTTCTCCATTCCCAGAAATTCGTAACGAAAAATGACAGAAATGTTCCAAAAAGTACGAAATGACACGATCCTATCTCTATAATAGTTTGCTGTTTTTACTTCCGTGATCAGGCCCGGTCATACTCTTTTATCGCTCTCATCGAATCGTTTTAAATTTGAAATGTTTTTATTATGGAAAGTTTATCAGATTAAAGGAAATGAAAGAAAACGGTGAAGAACGGCCCACCATAATATTTCTTTCTTGGGTGCACTACCAACTGAGCTTTTACAGCAAACAATCGAATACCAGAAAACACCGAATTCTACGGCGGCATACTAACGCCAAAAGTGAAAAGTATAAAGGTCACGATGCTCGTTGCTATTATTGCCTATGCCCAAGCATATAACCACGTTATGTCCAAAATAGACACTAGTTCTGGGGACAGAAAAACCAAGTTAGCATAGCATAGCTATTATTGCTACTGCTCTGGGGTGATTATTGGAAAAATCTGCTTATAAAAGGCAAAGTCCTTCGCTTGCTCACAATTTCAAATATGCACAGGCTTATACATGGGATAGTAACCTCCAATTGACACCAAAAATTAACATCTTGACTGCTTGATATGATTAACTTAATGCATATTTAGAAAAATCAGTAACAGGACTGTGACTTCAGTACCGTGCGATATCTATATATATATATAGCCAATAACAGATAACAGATATAAGAAATTGAAAAAGTTTTATAATAATGCTCTGTTAAAAATAAAGACTTTGAGAGGTCACTGTACCTATTATTTGCATTATTTGTTCGTGTCTTTTTGTCTTGTGTGCTTGTGTGTATGTGCGTGTGTGTGTGTGTGTGTGTGTGTGTGTGTGTGTGTGTGTGTGTGTGCGTGCGTGTGTGTGTGTGTGTGTGTGTGTGTGTGTGTAAGAGAGAGAGAGAGAGAGAGAGAGAGAGAGAGACAGAGACAGAGAGACAGAGGGAGAGAGAGTGAGAGAGAGAGTGTCTTGTGTGTTTGTGTGCATGAGAGTGTGTGTGTGTGTGTGTATGTGTGCGTGCATGTATGTGTGTGTGTGTTTGTGTGTGTGTGTGTGCGTGCGTGCGTGCGTGCGTGCGTGTGTGTGTGTGTGTGTGTGTGTGTGTGTGTGTTTTGTGTTAAAGATCTAAGAAACAAAGGGACGTAAGTGCTCTAAATATAGTGAGACGACAACAAGAGTAAGTGAGAGTTATGTAAAATCTCACGGTATTATTTGTTTGTTTGTTTTTGTTGTTCACGTATCTGGTTCTCTCTTTCCTTTAGTATACTACACCATAAACTTAATTTTTTATCATCTTGGTGAGACGCCTGTAATCAACCAGCGATTTTGGTAATCGTCAGTAATAATGATCACGCACGCACACACAAAACAAATCACTGTAATCTCTGTAATGTTCACTTTTGGCACAAGATTGTCATCATACAATTCTTTTCTCTCAGCCATTCCACAATTCAGTCTGATCTCACGCGGCGCAGCCACAGACATCAAGCACTACTTCGTTCAGGTTTGATGTGCACACGCCTCCTTCCTTCATTTATCTATCTCCCCACTTATCTCCCCTAGCTTTACATTTCCAGTCGCGTGCAGTCTCACTACGCACGCGCAAGGAGCTGTCCCGCAGCGAATTTTATGCGCCACG
>NC_090255.1:31500821-31510821 GCF_037325665.1 Littorina saxatilis
AACGGAGCCAGTGGCTTGAAACCTGACCCACAGTCTACTGATGGTGCTCTAGGACACGTGGAAGTGCCTGGCGATTGCACTTTGACTTTGGCCTGCTTGTAAACGACCCAATGCAATTTGGCGGTCTTCTCTGCTCAATCGGGCCATCTTTCGTCGCTGAATTGTCGTCTGATTTCTTTGTGGCGAACAATCCGCTTTTATGGGTTTTGGAAGACATGGTGAGAGCTCAATATTCCCCGAGTTTCACGAGATTACACTGAAGCATGACGAGTGGTCATGCCAAATGAGCAATTTTGACATTGTAGCCACTGATAACGCATGCGTCACGTGCAGAGCTCACTTGTGGCAATGGACGAAAGGTCGACGACCAGATAAACATTTTCTGCAGTTTGGTGGATATCCTTGTAGCCATATAACTAAATTAACCAAATATTACAAGCTATGCGTTTCTTTTTTTGAACAGTATATAATGCAGATAGTGCTATCATGATAAGGTACCCTATACTGCTTAGAAGAGTATGATGTGTATGATGGAGTGAACACTATAATATAAGAAAAGAATGCTATGTATAATGTAGACAGTGCTATCATCAATCCTATAATGCTAAGAAAAGTATGGTGTGTGTGTGATGGACTTGAGGCAACGCTATCATGATATGGCGCGGCATGGATTCTGTGAAATAAAAACAGTGTGGCACGCACACACACACACACACACACACACACACACACACACACACACACACACACACACTCACGCACGCACGCACGCACGCACGCACGCACGCACACACACACGCACACACACACACACACACACACACACACACACACACACACACACACACACACCTTCAGTGATTGGGTTTCTTCCTTCACACACACAAACACACACAAAAAACAACAACAAAAATCAACGTCAGCCTTTTTCTGTCTTTGTCTTCTTTTTGTTTTAATTGCTGTATAACTGTATAACAGTGTGGTCAGTGGTTGTCTACGGCAGACATTCAGTTCCAGATGACAAAACAGCATCCGCAGGCCTAGTCTACAACCACGATACAAGAAAGATTCATCTTCTTACCCCCATCTGCATGATGTACTCCGATGATTGGGTATTTCAGGCGCACTTGCTAACTTAGAGAGCGCAGCCGCAGAAACCTTTGAAAAACGCTCAAAACAAAAACAGCGCCCGAGCTAACAGCAAACTGGCAAGGGAGATAACTCCCATTCCTGCACGCGTTGCTTGGACTTCATTACGCAAGAGGTCATTCCAGGGGAATTAACTGCCATCGACAGTTTGCGCAGAAATGCAACGGCGTGTAAACACCCAAACTGGTGGGCCTAAGCTCTCTAGTCTGTGTGGTCGGAGAGAGTGTGCCTCACGGAATGACCACGGTTGTTTGGACCGCTGAGTGGACGGCTGGACAACACAGAAATTACCTGACTGACTATTAGGGTTTAACGTCCTCTTAGACCAACTGGTCTATATTGGGACAGGTATTGGTAATACGTTGAAGATATGGTGTGATACTTTGATTCGAACAAGCCCGCTGTGGCTGTCTTCTTCGACACACCAGCATTGGGTTTGTCTCGTCAACGTATCGAAATACGATCATGATAATCGGAGACGAGAGATGATGCATGCGTGTCTTCGTGTTTTCCAAGCCCTGAGATTTTCGCTGTGAACGTGGGACCTTTTTCGTGCGCATGTATGCACACGGGGTTGTTCGGACACCGAAGAGAGTCTGCACAAAGTTGACTCCGAGAAATAATTCTCTCGCCGAACGTGGGGATCGAACCCACGCTGATAGCGACCAACTGGCTACAAAGCCAGCGCGCTACCAACTGAGCTACGTCCCCGCCCCTGAAATTACCTGACAGTGTGGTCCACTTAGGGGATGAAGGATCACTCGAATCCATCGTTAGAGAGTTTCATGGACAATTCTTTGTACAAAAGGAATGGTGATATAAAAGAGAGACAGTGACACCTGTTTGATTATTTAAATGCGTCAGCTTAAATACATTTTTTTCTTGTTATAATTTCGTTCAATTATTTTGGCAGATCCACAACGATCAGGACAGTCTTTATACTTACTATCAGCAATTGATCGATCAGGTGTATTTATTGTTGTAAAAGAAACACTACCACCTTTGCCATTAGGTTGTTTTTCGTTGTTATTGGTTCAAACATAATTCGACTTTTGTGTCAGAGTGCATTGCTGTTTTGTCTGTTGTGCTACCTAGTTGTGATTTGTTTTGAAATCGAAGGTCTAGCCAAGGCGAGTCGTTCGAACTTATTGTTCTTCTAGTTTGTGTGATGGCTTTTGTTGGTTGTTCTTTTTCTTTATTCTTCATCTCATCTTTTATTCCGCCTTATTCCTCTTCTTTCTCTGTTCGTGAGACTTTCTCAGTCTGAAAACACGACAGGTCAGTTAAAAAACTGCATCTTTTTGACAACGGCGCCCTGAATCTGACCAGTTATCTCTCACAGAAAACAAGACGTGGTCAGTTTTAAAACAATGTAACAGAACAACTCTGCACGTTATCTACCCACTGACAACACTTGTCACAACCTAAAACTTCAGCTCTGTTTACTTCAAACACCGAACCACCAAATGTTATGGTCAGTTTAGAATAGTTTGTCACTTGCAGCAGCAAAGAATCTGCACCTCAATTTCTCACAAACAACGCTTGTCAAAACATAAGGCTCTTGCTCAGTTTACTACAAACAGTGCACGATCAAATCGTATAGTAGTTTGTCACTTTTCAGACACAGTGGGCAGACAGCCTCAAAACATTAAATGGTCAAGTGACGCCGGACAGTATGTAGGATGAAACGGCCAGTCTTGTCTGTGTTTACAAAAAGGAAACGGCTGGCGTTTGAAGAAAAAAGGAAGCGATCTTTATGGGGATAAACAGTGATGGTCACTGCTGCCTCCGTCCATCTATGTCCAGACGGGCCTGTCAGCACTGTGTGGTCATTCAAGTCTCTCCTGCTTCCTGCTGACCACTGGTCTACGTGACCATGCCCCTTTGGTTTTGACTAAATGTTTTAACGTAGAGGGGGGAATCGAGACGAGGGTCGTGGTGTATGTGTGTATGTGTGTCTGTGTGTGTGTGTAGAGCGATTCAGACTTAACTACTGGACCGATCTTTATGAAATTTGACATGAGAGTTCCTGGGTATGAAATCCCCAGACAATTTTTTCATCATGTCTTTTATGACGTCATATCCGGCTTTTCGTAAAAGTTGAGGCGGCACTGTCACGCTCTCATTTTTCAACCAAATTGGTTGAAATGTTGGTCAAGTAATCTTCGACAAAGCCCGGACTTCGGTATTGCATTTTAGCTTGGTGGCTTAAAAATTAATTGATGACTTTGGTCATTAAAAATCTGAAAACTGTAAAAAAAAAAAAAAAAATTCTAAAACGATCCAAATTTACGTTCATCTTATTCCCCATCATTTTCTGATTCCAAAAAAATATACATATGTTATATTTGGATTAAAAACAAGCTCTGAAAATTAAAAATATAAAAATTATTATCAAAATTAAATTGTCCAAATCAATTTAAAAACACTTTCATCTTATTTCTTGTCGGTTCCTGATTTCAAAAACATATAGATATGATATGTTTGGATTAAAACACGCTCAGAAAGTTAAAACGAAGAGTGGTACAGAAAAGCGTGCTATCCTTCTCAGCGCAAGTACTACCCCGCTCTTCTTGTCAATTTTACTGCCTTTGCCGTGCGCGGTGGACTGACGATGCTACGAGTATACGGTCTTGCTGCGTTGCATTGCGTTCAGTTTCATTCTGTGAGTTCGACAGCTACTTGACTAAATGTTGTATTTTCGCCTTACGCGACTTGTTCTTCTTCTTCTCCTTTTTTTTAGTCACTAGATTTTACGCAGAACCACATGCACGAGTTGATACCAACGTACGGCGTCACTGTGACTTACAAATCAAGACTATTCAGTGACCACAACGCTTATAAAAGCCTATACGGTGAAGTCTCTACGGGGCAATATGGTTCCGCGCCTTCAAACATCAAATGCAGCAGCAATCCAAAGATGTATACCTACCTACTCCCACAAAGACAACAAATCATGTCGCTCCGGCCATCACTACAAAGATGGCGCAAAGAACACCCAGGGAGCAGACGACAGCAATGACGTCACGATTTAGTCTGGGCCGACCGAGTGAGAATTAGTCCGTTTGGGAAGATGGACGAGGTGGGAAGATGCCGGTGTCAGTGGTAATTAAGAGAGGCCGCAGCAAATGCCTGTTAATTGAACATTGCGGGTCAAGTTGCTACAAGTTTACCCACAACACCTTTTGCCCCGCCATCTTTCCTTGCCTGTCAAGGCTTGTCAATTAGCTTTGTACTCTCTGCCACTTTATGGAAGGTGGTGAACTAGTAGTAAGCCTACCACCCTCAAAGAAACATGTGGAAGGAATACATATACATTATCAGAGACATAGATAATGTATGTCTCTGACATTATGTAGTATATTTGTATCTGTCCAAAATCTCCAACAGTTAGATTCAATCTGGGGGTCTTAAACTTGGGGTTCAACTGGTATATCATATAATTCGCCCCAACACACATACACAGAATGTTTCATATTACTCAATCATTATATCAAACGTTTTCTATTTTCATTATGATACGTGGGTAGTCCGTTTTGTATTTGATACACATCACCATGCCTTTCCGAGTCAAGAACGATAGCTTCATTCATACTAAGTTACCAGGTTTGTTAAAAGCAAGCTGTTGAATGCATGCTGGTGTTTAGTACGAACGCTTTCTTCATCACGGTAGAAGCATTTTCACACTGATGGCAAAACAAACAAACAAACAAACGAACAAACACACAAACCAACAAATAAACAAACAAACAAACAAACAAACAAACAAAACCCATGCAGTGCTGATGAATCAGTCTTGCTAGAGAAACATTCTCTTGTTACACAATGTGTGTATATGTGTACTCCCTCCAACTCTTAACTCCCTGGCAAAGGCAAAACAATTCTGATACAACTCAGTCCTGGCAGCCAAGACAATAATTGCCTGTTTGTCTCGGTTACAGTCTCAGTAACACTTCGCAGCAACAACGTGAGTTGCAAGACGGGCTTTCAGACAATTTACGTCTGTCTTCATTAGGGGAGGGGTGTGAGGCCCTCATTATGAATGGGTGGTGTCGTTAAAGAGCAAGGGGGTGGTTGAGGCGTGGCTGGGAGGGGGAGGGGGCGGTACAGGGGAGGGGCAGGGAAGGTGGAAAGCTGTTGAAGAGGGGTGGGAAAGGGACCAATCTGAGTCTGTGAAAACAAAACTTATGAGCAAGGTCAGCGATCATGCTACTGCACTTGTCTGTGGCTGTTCACACTAAGGATTTATCATTTTGTTTTAAATACTTTCCTTCCCGTGTGAACGATCGCACGAACCTGCACGTATCTGTCCAGGCTTTAACAAAATATAGTCGATGCCAACAAGAAGAAAGAGAGAATGCTTTATGTCCTACAGGCTAAATATTTCGCAAGATATGGGTTATATGATTCGAGTTTTACGCCCTCGCGGCTTTTGACGAGATATACACAACAAGTGTATGCGTGTTTAGGTGGTATCAGGCATCTGCACTTATAGCAGAATGGCCAAGATCTTTCACGTGCCATTGTGGTGACACGGGGGTGGGACATGGCTTCCGTCTCTGGGTCTGCACATAAAGTTGACCCGTGTCCGTCCCGGTCCGAATTCGAACCTGCGACCTTCCGATCACAAGTCCAGTGCTCTACCAACTGAGCTACCGGGCCCCACAAGCCCCCTTCCCCCCGCCCTTTTAAGACAACCCCGATTTAAGACTTCCCCCATTTTAAGACCTGACTTTTTTCGGATTTTCTGAAGATGATCGTAGCGGCTACCAGTAGTTTTACAGATGCGTGGAAAGGAAGTGGTTGTTGTTGTTGTTGTTGTTGTTTTTGTTGTTATTGCTGTTGTTGATGATGATGATGACGATGATGTAGTTGTTGTTGTTGTTGTTGTTGTTGTTGTTGTTGATGATGATGATGATGATGATGTTGATGTTGATGATGATGATGATGATGATGATCATAGACGATGCTCTGTCGAACTGTACAGACAACGAGCAAGATGACGACAGAGACAACGACGTCCATTGCGATGATGATGCCAATGATAACGATGACAAAGAAAAAACCCATTACGAAATAAACATGGACGCGGCATCCTTTCCACCTTTACCCTCTTTTATATCACTTTGGACGGACCCTGTCACCACGGAAACGAAGACACGCGCATAAGCCAAAAACAAGTTGTTGTGTACTGAAAGTATTTGGTAGCTTTTTAATCTTATCACACGGGCTCTGAGAGATGAGACAAGCCGATATCAGTTGAGAGATACGCCGCTAATTGCAAACCTTGTCAACGTACTCACAGAGAGAGGGGGGAGCCCTTCAAACCGCTTACAAACAAACGGTCATCTCTAAACAGACCCGGATTATAGTCTGAGAGTCATCCCGCACAAAACAAACACACCGGTCCTGATTGGATAAGATAGACTTAAGACAGGCGCAGATAAGATCGAGAGGAAAATGCTTCTGTGGATTGTGGCAAGAAAAAAGAGACAGGGAATTTCAGAAAGGGTGTGGGGGCGGTGGTAAACGGAACCACTGAAAAATTTGTAAGCTGTTTATACATAGAAGTTGGCCTGTTTCAACGACTTTTTATTGTAAGAGTTGCGCATTTTGACAGAAGAGGACTTTTCTCCAGTTGTGGTCATTTCTTTAAATTGCAAAACGCGCTTTCGTCAAGCATACCAAATTCCTTTCTTATTCTAAATTAGTGTTTTGCACAGTAGTAAGCTGAATGTAAGTTGACTATATCATGCGATAATATATTCTCTTCTGTTATAAAATGAAAAAGTTCACTCATTTACAGTTTGAGACATCTAAAAGAACAGCAGGGCAGAGAAACCACAAAAAAAGCAAAGGAACAAAGTCAGTTTTGATCTACAAGTTTTTTCCTGGAGCGTTCGTTAAAAATTATGCACTGAAAACGTTTGATGCTGTTAGAATTTGTATTGCTGTTCTGGTACATTAACACAGGTTTTTCTGTACGTTCCCAACTTGTGGACAAATACCACACATGCACTCATACACAGCACAGTAGCAGATCTACAGACCTGCATTTGACAGAAACAGTTGCTCGTAGCCTCTCGCCGATGTATTGACAGAACGCAGACATCGTCTACACAAGTTGTCAGCCAATCAGACGCTGCGCTCGTGCCGCGTGATTGACGTCCTCCCTCAAAGCGAGGCTCCGTTTACATAATACGTCATCACGTTGTGCCTACTCCTTTCAACGGCCTCTCTCGCGTGGAACATTTCGCTGTATCGTGTCAAGTGTGGTCTGTGTGCGTTCAAGTCTGTGAAGGAGCGAAACGCATGTGAAAAAGCACGTGCAAACTTGGGTTTAACCAACATTTTATTCAAAACACATGACATGAAACAATTGAAAATATGTAAGTAGGACACGAACTCAAGCAAATGCTTATTTTACCTGACCAAAACAATTCGAAATTACATAATTTTTCTTGATAGTTAGTTAGCTGTTGCTTTTCGGGTCCAGCGGACCATAATAGGCCAAATCAGTCAGGACCCCTTTTTCTTGATGGTGGACATGATAATAATAAACCTAAAGAACAAAATGTAGGAGTGGGGGATGGGGAACTAAATCAAAACGGAGGAATCTACACAGAGAAAGGTTGTTGTTGTTTTTGTTTTTTTTTTTTTTTTTTTTTTACATGTATGGATCATAGCAACTTGTTATTATTTAATTTTCTTCAAAATCCAACTCTGCAGAGAAAGCAGCCGGGCTGTTGGAGTTTGGTATTTAGTCTTGAGTCGAGCGTTTGAAAATGCCTGAGCCTGAAGGCGGGTGTAACTTACACCTCTTGGTATCTGTCCGCCTTGGAGATGAGGACGACAGTTTGCCAGATGGCCAGAATAGCGCGCTGCATTTTCCTGCATAGAACTAAGGCGCGTCTGCCGCGACGGTGCCTGAGCTAAACATTGGCGGGCACTGCTCACAGCCAGGCACACGGCACTGTAAACATTCCCCGTCCCTTCACCTCTCTCGCCACCATCCGCCCTACCCTTGGTCTCATGCCTGTATTGGTGGAGGAATGGCTTATCGCATACGTTTCTTTATTTGGTGTTTTACGTCGTTTTCAACCACCAAGGTTATATCGCGACGGGGGAAGGGGGAAGATGGGATAGAGCCACTTGTCAATAGGGCCTTTTACAGCTGACCGCGCGCTGAGTCATTTCGAGTTACTCCCCTTGGGTACGGGCAAACTCGCTGTCGATACTGTTACTGGATACAGACGAGATGGTCTGCTGCAACTTGTGAAAACTGCACAGCAGTTGGAACTACCGATCGATCGGGGGGGGGGGGGGGGGGGGGGGGGAGAGAGATGGGATAGAGCCACTTGTTAATTGTTTCTTGTTCACAAAAGCACTAATCAAAAATTTGCTCCAGGGGCTTGCAACGTAGTACAATATATTACCTTACTGGGAGAATGCAAGTTTCCAGTACAAAGGACTTAACATTTCTTACATACTGCTTGACTAAAATCTTTACAAAAATGGACTATAGGCCTATTCTATACAAGAAACACTTAACAAGGGTAAAAGGAGAAACAGAATCCGTTAGTCGCCTCTTACGAGATGCTGGGGAGCATCGGGTAAATTCTTTCTCGTCCCAACCAATATGGGACTCCCCGTAGCCCGCGGGGGGTTATCGCATACGTATGTAACCGTGTGCCGAAACACTACGATCACCTCGGGAAGCGAAGTGCAATCAAACAGGTTTGAAAATATTAGGGCTAATTTCTTAGCCCTATAAAAACTGTTATGCAAACCCGAAGGTTTCCATGAACATACAGACAATCGGAAACTACCACACCCTATCACAAACAGATTTCCACAAACCACGGGTGTTGACTTTAAAGGCCAACAACTCGGGTGCAGAGTCTGCTGTGAAAGGAGCGGTAGCCTCCCCTGTCACACGTAGAAGCAAGGACAGATGTGAAATGGTAAGCAGAAAGGACGGTTTCTTCAATACAGAATGAGTAATAGTTAAACGTGCTTTTACGACAATTTAATGTCAAAATGAAAAAAAAATGAAAAAAAATCTTTGGATACGGTCAAGGACTACTCTCCCTTTAGTAGTCCTTGGATACGGTATAATTATGTGACAATTTATCAACTTTTGATGTTTTTGTGCAGCAAGGTGTATACTTTTCTTCTTTTTTCTTTTTCTTTTTCTTTTTCCATCACATTAGAATGGGGGTGTTCCAAGATAGGAGAAATTAAGACGTGGAAGACACACTCAAATCAATTAAGCAGTCAATCAAACCAACAAAACAAAGCAAAAAGCAAAACAAAAAGAATCCGAAACAGATAGATATCTAAAGACTCCTGTCGTCTGTGTTCATGAATTTTCCGATAACTTACCCTTCTTATCAATCAATCAATATCAATCAATATGAGGCTTATATCGCGCGTATTCCGTGGGTACAGTTCTAAGCGCAGGGATTTTTTTTTTAATTTGTCTTAAAAATATTTTTATTCAAGGCGCAGGGATTTATTTATGCCGTGTGAGATGGAATTTTTTTTTACACAATACATCACGCATTCACATCGGCCAGCAGATCGCAGCCATTTCGGCGCATATCCTACTTTTCACGGCCTATTATTCCAAGCCTATATCTTGAAATATAGATTTTTTTTAAAGCAAACAATCATTCAAGCAAACTTGTTTTCTTAAAACAAAATAAAATAAATAAAAAGAAATTTCTAATCAAAACTGCCTGCTCATTTTTTTGTTACTCTGTAACACTGAGAAAACCATAAAGGTTACCCCTGCTTCGAATTAGCAGACCCCATCAATCTGACCAGTCACACACGGTACGTGTACATG
>NC_090255.1:31515821-31525715 GCF_037325665.1 Littorina saxatilis
TGACTGCGGTGAGGCAGCGCCTTGCGACGGTGCATGAATCGATGTAGTGTTGGCTGCACTTGGTTCGGAGGGTGATGTGAAGTCTGTCGGGGTTGCACCCACATGACTGTGGGTTTCACCTACTTGAGAGCCGGTGTAGGGGTAAATGAGAACCCCTCCTAAACTTTGGATCTCCTACTTCCCCACCTGTTCTGTGCTAACTGATTGTTGTGTCTTTATTTATTTATCTTATTTTATTTGTATTTTTATTTTATTTTTACATTTTTTCATCTATTTATTTATCTATTCATTTATTTTTCTTCGTTTCTGTAGTTGGATGTTTGCTACTTTGTTCCTCTGTTCGCGGCCAGTTCGACGGCAATGCACATGCGACCATTTTGATCCCTGACTCTAATAACAAGGACGCACGCCACACGCTGTCTTCGAGCTTCTTTAATTAGGTGTTTGTTTTGTTTGTTCATATTTGAAATTTTCTTCCTGTTTGAATCAAAACTAGTGTGTTTCTCGTACAAAGATCGAGCTCTGACTTCTTTAACAACAAAAGTCTATAGTTATTCTCACAGACCAAAAGAAACATGTATTTCCACAACCGCTCTTGTGCGGTCATTGCAACAAATCTGTTTGATCGATTTCGACAAAAAAACACCCATTCTTTGTGAAGAAGGTGCGGAGCAGAAGCCGACCAATGGATGCTCTTTTGTCTGACTCATTGCCAAGCTAAAACCCTAAACGACAGAAACCCAGTGGCGGATTTAGGGGGCCCGCCCCCCCCCCCCCCCCCCCCTTCAGGGGAACAAAAGAGAGAGAGAGAGAGAGAGAGAGAGAGAGAGAGAGGAGAGAGAGAGAGAGAGAGAGAGAGAGAGAGAGAGAGAGAGAGAGAGAGAGAGAGAGAGATGATTAAATGACAGTTTTTGAGTTCAGGTGGCCTTAGATTGCAGCATTTGCTTCCTTGAAAAAAATAATTCAGGGGGGTGGGGCATGCCCCCGGACCCCCCTAGCATGTTCGGGCGTTTCGCGCCCTCAATTAGGGCGCTTCGCGCCTTCAAGTTTGTGCAAAAAACGTTTGGGTGTGTCCCCCCCCCCCCCCCCCCCCCCATCCCCTTTAAGATCCGCGATCCGCCCTTGAAACCACATTGCGAAACTAAAATTGTCATGTGAATAGTGTCTTGCATGGATTATTTGAACACTCTCAGGAGGTGAGTTTCTGAAAGTTCACCTTGCAGACGGATACCTTGCCATTAGAGTTTGTTTGTTTGTTTGTTTGTTTGTTTGTTTGTTTGTTTGTTTGTCTGCAAAACAGATAGCAAAAAGTATGCCTTGGCTCCTTTATGTTGGGGTAGGTAATTTTCCCTCTACACCGGTTCTGCAACCTGCTATAAACTGCAACCACTTGAACACTTGTCACGGGTCTGTTGGCAGGTTCCATCCACTGAGCTGTAGCGGTTCCAATGCGCAATCGTCGGTGCAGACAGAGGGGTGAGTATTCTCCCTTGTTCACCAGGCTTACCTCGGGAGTTGTCTGTTCTTTGATGGCAGAGTCGTAGTTTTGCCACTAGAGCGCGCCACTTGAATGTGTTCAGCATCACATGCCTTTTAGTTGCAGTCTGAAACTCTGACGTTAGTTTTGCCATTGAACCGTTATTTACCATCGGTTATTAAAGATACCTGCCTTCTGTTATAAACCATCGTGTAAGCCACAGATCTTTTTTTGTATGGATTTCTTGTAACTCGACTATGTGATAGCGAAGAGTGTTTTATATTTTGACCTGCAAACAACCGTCCATCCTCCGCCCCCCCCCCCCCACCCCCCTCTCCTCCTCGCTCCCATCCCATTTTAATAAGAAATGTTGTCTTACTGTCTTTCTTTACCACTTTATTGTAAGATATGGGGCGGGGATGTAGCTCGGTCAGGGCGGGGATGTAGCTCGGTCAGGGCGGAGATGTAGCTCAGTCAGGGCGGGGATGTAGCTCAGTCAGGGCGGGGATGTAGCTCAGTCAGGGCGGGGATGTAGCTCAGTCAGGGCGGGGATGTAGCTCAGTCAGGGCGGGGATGTAGCTCAGTCAGGGCGGGGATGTAGCTCAGTCAGGGCGGGGATGTAGCTCAGTCAGGGCGGGGATGTAGCTCAGTCAGGGCGGGGATGTAGCTCAGTCGGTAGCGCGCTGGATTTGTATCCAGTTGGCCGCTGCTGTCAGCGTGAGTTCGTCCCCACGTTCGGCGAGAGATTTATTTCTCAGAGTCAACTTTGTGTGCAGACTCTCCTCGGTGTCCGAACACCCCCCGTGTGTACACGCAAGCACAAGACCAAGTGCGCAACGAAAAAGATCCTGTAATCCATGTCAGAGTTCGGTGGGTTATAGAAACACGAAAATACCCAGCATGCTTCCTCCGAAAACGGCGTATGGCTGCCTAAATGGCGGGGTAAAAAACGGTCATACACGTAAAATTCCACTCGTGCAAAAAACACGAGTGTACGTGGGAGTTTCAGCCCACGAACGCAGAAGAAGAAGAAGAAGAATTGTAAGATATCTATACACTCTCCAAGTAACTCCCTCGAAAGTGTGGGTTCCAATTCCAATGCAAAGCTTGGACGGGAGGGGGGACGACGATGATGAGTTTGATAAGCAAAATGAAGAGAGGTGATTGGGGGTTGATAAGAAAAAATGAACAGAGAGATGATGAACAAGATCAGACAGAATGAAGAGAGGGGCTCCCGAAACACGTGGGGTGTTCTGCGCACATCAAAGCTCGGCCATGTTTGTACGCGTGATCAGTATCGGCGGGTAGCCTCGCTTTAGATCGCAAAGATGAGCAAAATATTATCATCACCCGGCTGATAAGACGATCCTATGAAAATAAACTCCTCGAGGAAACCTAGCTGTGTGGGATCAGATGGTGAAAAATGAAGGATCCATGTCCTTATACTCTGATGGTTGTCAGAAAACATCGCGCTATACAATGTTCTTGTCCGCATACGCAGAGTTACTTTTTGTGTGACTCTCGCTCTTGTATTTTGCTGTTTTCAGATCGGATGGCGAAATAAAGGAGGATCCATGAATATCATTACTCTGTTCAAAGAAAGGATTGTCCAAAACTTTCCTTTAATATACTGCAGATTCTTGCCCATTTCTCCTTAAACTTCTAGAAGCATTTTCACATGGATCCATATATTTACTCTGTTAGGGGGGGATGTTTGTCAACAAGTATCGCTGCGGTTACATTTTCTTGTACACATAATTACGCTGAAAGATCGAGCTACTTTTTGTGTGACTTTCGCTTTACATTTCCTATAAAAAAAATTAAAAATAGAGCGACCAACGAGTGTCCGTATCCAGTTTCGTATTACAAGCAACAGGATGGCTTAAAAAGGATCTATATACGTCGTTTCGCATATTAAATAGAAAAAAGAAAAGGAAGACCGATACCCAGTTTTGTATCATCAATAGACAACGGGCCAAAGAGGACCGGCATAGCGTTACTCTGGATATGGTTGACGGTAAGCAGCGTCCCATAATTATACAGTGGAACCCCCCCCCCCCCCCCACCCTCCACCCCCCAATTTCAGACTTCCTCTTCTTCTTCTTCTTCTGCGTTCGTGGGCTGAAGCTCCCACGTACACTCGTGTGGTTTTTTTGCACGAGTGGAATTTTACGTGTATGACCGTTTTTTACCCCGCCATTTAGGCAGCCATACGCCGTTTTTGGAGGAATCAGACTTCCTCTCATTATAGACCTTACTTTTCATATTTTCTGTTCATAACTTCTGTCAAATTACCGGCATTTCAAGACTTCCTCCTTTTTAAGACCTGTTTTTTTTTCCAAGATTGTTTGAGGTCATTAAAAGGGGTTCGTTCCACTGTACAGTTCTTTGTTTATATCTATATCTATATACGGCTTGTGTGTGTCTGTCTGTCTGTCTGTCACTTCGCGATGCACGGCCAAAGTTCTCGATGGATCTGCTTCAAATTTGGTGGGCATATTCAGGTAGATCCCGGACACAATCTGGTCGATGAAAATTTTCAACACGTGCTCTAAGCGCGGCGCGGTGAACCGATTTTGGTTTTTCTGTAGATCCTTTCCCAGTAACTCTTCCTTATCTTCTCCAGTGTTTTGCGCGTTTATCTCCTTTCGTTCGTGTGGCGTCAATCACGTCAACACGTGCTCTAAAGCCGGCGAACCGCCACGCTGCATACTCCGGCTCGCGATCCACCCGGCGAAGCGGGTAATCATCTTGTGTTTATATATACAGTCACATTTTGTGTCATTGTGACCTGTTCTTAGGCCACACAAAATGACTATTTGCATGGCATGGGCAAGAAAAATTGATAGAAGAAAGAAAGAAAGAAAGAAAGAAAGAATGAACGGAAGAAAGAGACCAGGTAAGGAGGGGAGAAGATGAGCTGACACAAAAAAAAGTCGGCGAGACAAAAATGGTGAAAGTGTTAAGGCCAACAAAACAAAAGTTGTATGTTTCTGGTAACATGGCTACAAAAAATAGGGAAGGTAGGTAGGGATTTTTTTGTTTTTTTGTTTTTTTGTTTTTGTTTTGTTTTGGTCAGGGTAGAAAATAACTATACTCAGGGACGCAAAGAGACTGGACTTACTATACAAAGAGAAAGACAACACATTAAAAAAACAAATGAGACAAAGGGGATGCGGGGTTATCCCCCTTGTGTCGTCTGCCGTCTGTTAAGGTGTTACGAGTGTGTTCGGGTTGCGGTTCTTGCTAATGTTTATACTCACTGAGTTACTTCCCTTGGATCTGGATCTGGATCTGGATAACCCGCCTGGGTTGGTGGTGTTACGAGTGTGTTCAAGTTGCGGTTCTTGCTAATGTTTTCACTCACTGAGTTACTTGCCTTGATTGAGAGGGCGTATACGCACGGTCCAGTGTGCATTCGACAGGGGGTGCCCAATATGCACGGCTAGAACTAAGATACTTCTTGATTTCAGTAAATAGTTTCATTACATGTCAACTAGTTTGTTTTTAAATGATTTTTTAGAGATCGCCAAATGGTATTGTGTGAATAACATCATTCGGTCGATTGTACGCACGGCGCCGTGCTTCTAGTAGCTCTCAGTCCATTCCTTCTTTCCGGTATGGAAGCAGACGTGTTTCTGGCGAAAGAATCGGCGTTTTCAACTCGCCATATCTTCATATTCATTCGGACCGGAACAACGAAATATATCTTTCTTGTAAAAAATATCCCGAGCCTTGCGACTCTGGTAGTCATTTTGTTACGCGAAGCGGCCTTTGGTAGGTACGACAGTTTTAGTCACCCAAGTAAATATATCTACAACGCACGTGGACGAGTTTTTCAATGGCGTATTTGAAGTCTGTGAATGTTGTGATTACAAATCATTTCGGGGCACCCCTCAGTCTATACGTACAGACAAACAAATTGCATGGAACGAAAGTTGAGAGGCTGGACTGTAAGTTGTTGTTTTGACTTCTACACATCTCGCAGGTCTTTTATGCAAAACAGACTCAAAATTGCATTTTTCACGCAAGTGTAGATGACGAGACTATCGAAGGAATGGAATGCACTTGCCTACAGATATAATAGACAGATACTGTCTATTTATATCTATGACTTACCTTAGCCCATATGTTAGAAGAAAGAACATACTTTGCTCTTTTGAATGATGTATGATTTGGCACTGTACACGGGATTTTAGACCTGCCCCCGAAGTGATTTTTCCGATAAACCCGTCAAAAAGCTCACTCTGTTTTGGCCGTAAAAAGCGCCCAAATGCAGTAAATTTCTAACCTGTTTCGTGTGTGAAGGAGTACATCTCAGCGATGCCATTGCCTTGCAACCTCAAAGAAATATGTAGAGGTTACATGCCGAGTCTCAGTGATTATCAAAAATAATGGTCGAAGTTAGCGGATCATGAAAAATGCGAGCTTCAGCGAGCTTTTTCATGACCGCGAACTGAGACCATTATTTTTGATAATAACTGAGACGAGGTATGTAACCTCTTTATCCCTCCTTTCTTCAGTTATTCAAAGAAAAGAGGAGTTTTTGTGCGAAAGTTTGATCGAATCATATTCACCCAACCAGTCTACCTGCGCAGGCGATCGATTAATGCGCGGTTGAATAGTTCCGTGCAAATCATTCAATTTTGTTAACACTTCTTGTCAGTTTCCATGTTTTGAACTAAAATCAAGTACACAGTTATGTTGTCATTCTGCTGTGGCGGTAAAGGCAGATAGTGTGTGTTCTGTTCATGTTTTGGTATCGCTCAGAAAATGTTCTTTCCTCGAATGTGACTAGCAGACGAAGTTTTACACCCGTGTTCCAACGCTAAAAACTGTATGAAGTTTAGTTTTCTGGGGCAAAATAGTGTATGAAACCGCTGCATGTTCTTCAAGTTGATTAAATGTTTGTAATTGATTGCGTGTGATCTGTTTATAAAATGAAATATTGTTGAAAACTGACCGTCGGATTGCAGTCTTGTAGATGCAGCCGAAATCTGGAAGGGGAACTACTCGTGTCGCTAGACAAAGTATGAGAGTTACTTTTCCTTGGAATCTTGCTAGCGATAAACGATTGTGCACGGCAGATCTGAATTCAGAAAACAACCAAACTCATGGATTTTATATTGAGATTCATGTGTTCAAGCCTGTAGTTGCTGGTTTAAATGCGGTATGGTTGTATTGTTTGCTCCAGAAATGTATATTTTGTACATTAGAGTGTTCTGAACTTTTGAGTCGCAAAAAGTAGATCCACAATGTGTACAGTCTCTACCTATGAGCTATCGAGGATTCAGGCCCGTTGTCGGGTAAGTGATTTTGGTTGTTGGGTAAGTTACCGAAAAATAACTAGCCCTACAAGTTTACAGTAAGAGAAAGAAGCAGAGGGGGGGATAAATTGTAATAACCCGCTAAATGAACGTTTTTTAGAGTGAAATAAAAGCCGGAGATTTGCTTCGTTTCTTTGCTGCGACACAAAACCAAAACCAACTATAGATCTGCGGTGACATTATGAGTTCGTTTTCGACATTGCAGTGAAGTTGCGTGGATCTTCGACGATTCCCGTTCGGTTTAATGTGGATGGAGCTTTGATTGAATGTAACTGCTTTGAAAAGTTATAACATGAGTCCTTGGGATCGATGTTTTTCGGTAAACTTCTTCGTATCCTTGACTTTACTTTTGACTTGAACAGATCCAGATCGGCTGGGGCTGTTGATCGCCTACACAGATCTATATGAAGTTGACTCGACACGGCGAACCGCCGAATCCGTGCCCTCTCGTCGGTCCTACCCCCAAATCCCTTACCAGCCTCAGACCCCACCTCACCATTCTAACCTCACTGGCGCACTATGTGTGATTATCCCTTCCTCATGTGCGTGTGTGTGTGTGTGTGTTGTTTGTTGTGTGAGTGCGTGCAGGCGGGCGGGCGTGTGTGTGCCCGTGTGTCTTTGTGTCTGTGCATGTCGTCTTGAGCGCGAGAAAGCGAAGTTTTGAGAAATAGTGACAGATAAATCACGGACCTACATTCTAATGGATGGCTGGCTTTGGATCTTGGTCACTTTAGCGGGAATATCGGTCAACTTCGAAACCTGAGGACCAGCCACGTGCTTCGGGTTCCCATTTCAGAGTATTGAGATTGCTGGGGCCGTAGAATTTTTCATCCAGTTTTGTCCTTTTTTCCCAAAATTGATATTAGTCGGAAGAAACAAGCACACGTGTGGTGGGGGTATTTCCCGGCGAGTTTTCAGTGTTGTTGTTGTTGTTGTTGCGAAGCGAAGCGGCTTCCCAGTGCGGAAGGCAGGCAGTTTGTGCATCAAACAGTGTTGGATGAGTGAGTGATGAGGGTGAATGAGTTAGTTAAACTGTGACTGAATAGCTATTGATTGATTGATATTAAAGTGAACATTACGGGGGGGGGGGGGGGGGGGGTAGAAATGCACCATTGTGCACTCGCCTTGATGTAAGGAACACTACTGCAGTCTCAAACAGCTTCAAAGTGGGTTAGACATGCTCTTGATAAAGACTGAGGCAAAATGTGCCAAATCACACATTGTCTTGTAAGAAGGAAAAATCTTCATTGGTATTGGATCGGGGGGGGGGGGGGGGGGGGGGTGGGGGGGGGGGGGGGTGGGCAGGGGTTGGCAGGGGGTATCGGTGCACTAAAGGCACCAAGTGTTTTGGTGTTTGTGTTTGTATTGCGATTCAGAGAAAACTACTATACAGATTTTTATGAAACTCTGCACACTTCTCCCTACCACCTGACCTACTGGGCTCCCAAATGAATGTTTTCATCAATTTTTGTCAGTCAAGATATGGGGATGGGGGTGGTGCGGGGATAATTGTGGAGTATGCAATAAGGAAACACGTTATGGTTTTCTTAGGTATTGCAACGGTATATAGTGAAGTTAGCTGTGTTCAAATTTGTTTATGATCTGTGGAGCCAATTTTGTGTTACAGCGTTTTTGAGTGATAATTGTTGTGTACGCTCTCGCCAATCCTGGATAATTTTCGGCATGCACATTGATAATTACCGTATTATAATAAAGTAATACTCTCCATTCTTTTAACTACACAAAGTAATGTTTTATTGATCTTTTCTAAAGATAAAAATGTCAGTTACGATGACGTTACGAATTACAGTGTTTTCTGTAAGGTCATATGTGTCCACCCGGTACCCCCCAAAACTGACAAAACTCTTATAAAAAAAAATGAATAAGAAAACAACGTTTTTTGTCTGTCTGCAGTTAGAAACATGTGCTCAAAATGTGTAATGGATTTCACGTGCGATTTTTTTTTTCTTGGGTTGAGGAGAGGGGGTGGGGTGGGTGGGGTGAGGGGGTGGGGGGGTGGTGTATGCCCCTTGATCAGTCTCGGGCGCTCTGCGACCTCGATTTACACTCTTGAATTCTAAAAACACCCC
Organism: Littorina saxatilis; assembly: GCF_037325665.1. Classification (NCBI taxonomy): domain Eukaryota; kingdom Metazoa; phylum Mollusca; class Gastropoda; order Littorinimorpha; family Littorinidae; genus Littorina; species Littorina saxatilis. The sequence continues at coordinate 31,524,716 of NC_090255.1, forward strand.
CCTTACAAACTGATCTACCCTGGTTTATCTATATATATATATATATATATATATATACGACTTGTGTCTGTCTGTGTGTGTGTCTGTTCTTTGTGTTCGATGCGCGGCCAAAGTTCTCGATGGATCTGTTTCAAATTTGGTGGCCATATTCACGTTCCCCCGGGACACAATCTGGTCGATGAGATATTTCAATACGTGCTCTCAGCGCGCAGCACAAACCGATTTTTTTTCTTTTTCGGGATCAACTACCAGTAACTTTTCCTTATCTTCTCCATGTTTTCAGCGTTTACCTCCCTTCCTTCGTATGATGCACTACGGTATGAGGGGCATCTTCGGATATTCCCGTTCTGTTACTATTTTTAGAAGGTCACCGCAGTGTCCAGAACGCTTTCCTTTGACCCGTAAGTTGTCCTCACTGTAAAAGTGCAAAGGTCGAATCAATTTATAGCCACGCGAAAAATACACTGTCATCTATCTCTATATATATTTATACACATAGATATATATATATATATATACGGCTTCTCTGTGTGTGTGTGCGTGTGTGTGTTTGTGTGTGTCTGTAGAAAACACCTGTGGATTGTAGAGTTCTGTTTGTGATGTGGTATGGCTGCTTTTCTGAGTCTGTACGTTCTGGCCTTCCTCTCAGAAGCCATCACAGAATGAAAAGGGCTAAGAGATAAGCTCTAAATTTCTCAATCCTGTTTGAGTGGACTTCGCCTCCAAAGGTGATTGTGGTCTTTCGGCACTCGGTTACATTGGGCGGCGTCGACAAGTATGGGACTCGACATGATAATGATCAGGAATGGCATTATGGCCACTGAATCATTTTCGTGCTGTTCCCATTCCACGAATCTGGGAGGGACCTAAGCTTGGCGTTCCCATTCCACGAATCTGGGAGGGACCTAAGCTTGGCGGGTCCATGGTTCGGACCCGGCGAAGCCGGCGTACGGTGCGCCTCTCAAGCCGGGTATTCGGCTGTTCTTGCTACCCGGCGAAA
>NC_090255.1:31525915-31528415 GCF_037325665.1 Littorina saxatilis
CCCCCCCCCCCCCCCCCCCACCCTCCACCCCCCAATTTCAGACTTCCTCTTCTTCTTCTTCTTCTGCGTTCGTGGGCTGAAACTCCCACGTACACTCGTGTGTGTTTTTTTGCACAAGTGGAATTTTACGTGTATGACCGTTTTTTACCCTGCCATTTAGGCAGCCATACGCCGTTTCGGAGGAATCAGACTTCCTCTCATTATAGACCTTACTTTTCATATTTTCTGTTCATAATTTCTGTCAAATTACCGGCATTTCAAGACTTCCTCCTTTTTCCACTGTACTGTTCTTTGTTTATATCTATATCTATATACGGCTTGTGTGTGTCTGTCTGTCTGTCTGTCACTTCGCGATGCACGGCCAAAGTTCTCGATGGATCTGCTTCAAATTTGGTGGGCATATTCAGGTAGACCCCGGACACAATTTGGTCGATACAAATTTTCAACACGTGCTCTAAGCGCGGCGCGGTGAACCGATTTTGGTTTTTCTGTACATCCATTCCCAGTAACTCTTCCTTATCTTCTCCAGTGTTTTGCGCGTTTATCTCCCTTCGTTCGTGTGGCGTCAATCACGTCAACACGTGCTCTAAGCCGGCGAACCGCCACGCTGCATACTCCGTCTCGTGATCCACCCGGCGAAGCGGGTAATCATCTAGTGTATATATATATACAGTCATATTTTGTGTCATTGTGACCTGTTCTTAGGCCACACAAAATGACTATTTGCATGGCCTGGCATGGGCAAGAAAAATTGATAGAAGAAAGAAAGAAAGAATGAACGGAAGAAAGAGACCAGGTAAGGAGGGGAGAAGATGAGCTGACACAAAACAAAGTCGGCGAGACAAAAATGGTGAAAGTGTTAAGGCCAACAAAACAAAAGTTGTATGTTTCTGGTAACATGGCTACAAAAAATAGGGAAGGTAGGTAGGGATTTTGTTTTTTGTTTGTTTTGGGTCAGGGTAGAAAATAACTATATTCAGTGACGCAAAGAGACTGGACTTACTATACAAAGAGAAAGACAACACATTACAAAACAAATGAGACAAAAGGGATGCGTGGTTATCACCCTTGTGTCGTCTGCCGTCGGTTAAGCCTACTTTCGTTTTGACTCTTTTTTTTCTTTTTTATTTACAAATGCAATAAAAAAAAAAAAAGTCTAGGGTCGGCGGGAAAAAACTAGGTAGGGTCGGGTGACCAGAAACATACAACTTTTTTTTTGTGTGGCCTAAGCAAAATTGTAGCCTGCCAACACCCAAGTGCTCTCACACTGCCTCATCCCAGTGACCACTGCTCCATCCACATCTGAGTTTCGTTCCGCTGCCGTTTTGAAAGAAAGAGGAATGATATTGTCCACGTATTCATGCCTGAAAGTGTTGATTTCTATGTTGATCAATAAGTTAAACTCCAAATTTCCAAACGGGGTTGTTAACAGAGATTTGGATAATGTAGATCTACGCAGTTTATTTCGTTTTTGGTGCAAGTACAGGTAAAAAATAAAATAAACTGCTGCATGTTTTTAATTGGTTTGTGTCAGGCTCAGCTAATTTAATTCTAATCAGTTGAAGGTTGAGTGGGTGGATTTCTGGCAAGATATCTTCAATCTCATGTGTTGTTTGTTTGGCGAAGAATAAGCTACGTGTTATTGTCGGTATGTGTATCAGTTCAGTCCGCACTCATCAGTGTAACATGTATGTACGTTTGTAAGTGCATGCCTATCTTTTGCAACCTGCATTTATACAAAAATGTCCTCAAACTCATGAAAAATGTCTGAGAAAAAGATGGATTACAGTCGGCCAACCTTCACGCCCGTCTTGGGTAAGAACACAAGAAAACCATTCATTGGAAAATGAGCCTTGTGACCCGGTGTCCCCCTTATCTTGTCCCTCTCGTGTGATATTTATCTACGGATGAATTATACCAAGCAGGATGCATTTTACTTTTTTCGAGCGATAAAACATTGCATTTACGCGACCTCTTGTTCCGAAAGCATGCATTTGGTTTCGGACATGAAAACAAAATTAGAAGATAGTGTTTTGAGAATCTGGACCATCTGCCTCCATGACAGACTGTTGTGTTGCTTAAATCTATGCAAACAACCCTCGTGTAATGTGCACTTGCTGGCCTCCTGTGTTTGTCAGTGTATTCTACATCACTAGAACGTTCTCAGTCTGTGTCTATTTTAGTGTCTGTCTGTGCCTGTCTCTGTCTTTGTTTCTCTCTCTTTATTCTCTCTCTATCATCATCATCATCATCGACATCGTCATCGTCGTTGTCATCATCATCATCATCATCATCATCATCATCATCATCATCATCGTCGTCGTCGATGAGTTTACACGAATGTATACAAAAGAGTATAAGTAAAGTAACAAAGAGATAAAATGAAATAAGACTTTTTTTTTTTAAACGTCTCGCTAATTGAACGTACACTCGCGTATTTTTCTTTCGTCTACATTTCGATACATTCATATCTGTTTATTCATTTATTTGTAACATACTG
>NC_090255.1:31533415-31548415 GCF_037325665.1 Littorina saxatilis
AGAGAGAGAGAGAGAGAGAGAGTGAGCTAGAGAGAGAGAGAGCTAGAGAGTGAGCTAGAGAGAGAGAGAGAGCTAGAGAGAGAGTGAGAGCTAGAGAGAGTGAGCTGGAGAGAGAGTGAGCTAGAGAGAGAGAGAGAGAGCTAGAGAGAGAGTGAGAGAGAGAGAGAGCTAGAGAGAGAGAGAGAGAGTGAGCTAGAGAGAGAGAGAGCTAGAGAGTGAGAGAGAGAGAGAGAGAGAGAGCTAGAGAGAGAGTGAGAGAGAGAAAGAGAGAGAGAGAAACATAGAAACAGAGAGACAGAGATAGACAGAGACAGAGACAGAGAGACAGAGATAGACAGAGACAGAGACAGAGATAGACAGAGACAGAGACAGAGAGACAGAGATAGACAGAGACAGAGACAGAGATAGACAGAGACAGAGAGACAGAAATAGACAGAGACAGAGAGACAGAAATAGACAGAGACAGAGATAGACAGAGACAGAGACAGAGAGACAGAAATAGACAGAGACAGAGATAGACAGAGACAGAGATAGACAGAGACAGAGAGACAGAAATAGACAGAGACAGAGATAGACAGAGACAGAGAGACAGAGATAGACAGAGAGACAGAGACAGACAGAGAGTCTGAGAGAGACAGAAATAGACTGAGACAGAGAGAGAGAGACAGAAATAGACAGAGACAGAGATAGACAGAGACAGAGAGACAGAAATAGACAGAGACAGAGACAGAGACAGAAATAGACAGAGACAGAGAGACAGAAATAGACAGAGACAGAGATAGAGACAGAGACAGAGATAGACAGAGACAGAGACAGAAATAGACAGAGACAGAGAGACAGAAATAGACTGAGACAGAGAGACAGAGACAGAGACAGAGATAGACAGAGACAGAGACAGAAATAGACAGAGACAGAGAGACAGAAATAGACAGAGACAGAGATAGACAGAGACAGAGAGACAGAAATAGACAGAGACAGAGACAGAGAGACAGAAATAGACAGAGACAGAAATAGACAGACAGACAGAGATAGACAGAGACAGAGAGACAGAAATAGACAGAGACAGAGATAGACAGAGACAGAGAGACAGAAATAGACAGAGACAGAGACAGAGAGACAGAAATAGACAGAGACAGAAATAGACAGACAGACAGAGATAGACAGAGACAGAGAGACAGAAATAGACAGAGACAGAGATAGACAGAGACAGAGAGACAGAAATAGACAGAGACAGAGATAGACAGAGACAGAGAGACAGAAATAGACACAGACAGAGATAGACAGAGAGACAGAGACAGACAGAGAGTCTGAGAGAGACAGAAATAGACTGAGACAGAGAGAGAGAGACAGACAGACAGACAGAGACAGAGAGACAGAAATAGACTGAGACAGAGAGACAGAGACAGAGAGACAGAAATAGACAGAGACAGAGATAGACAGAGACAGAGAGACAGAAATAGACACAGACAGAGATAGACAGACACAGACAGAGATAGACAGAGACAGAGACAGAGATAGACAGAGACAGAGAGACAGAAATAGACAGAGACAGAGATAGACAGAGACAGAGAGACAGAAATAGACAGAGACAGAGACAGAGAGAGGAGACAAAAAACAGAGAAACACAGAGAGAGACAGACAGACAGAGGTTGGTTTTTGGGTTTTAATGTCCCTTCAACAGATGCTAGCTGCTATTCGAGACAGACAGAGAGAGAGACAGACAGACACACAGACACACAGACAGACAGGCAGAAAGACAAACACACAGACAAACAAAAAACCCAGAATCAAACGGGCAGAGGGATTGAGCGCGTGTGGGGATAAACCAATGAGAAAAACAGAAGTGATGTGAACGGGTGTAAACTAAGAGGGGGTAAGTTCTTATACGTGTTCGTCATGTTGGGCGCAACTTGTACACCTGTCACGGGGCAAGCGTAGGTGTAAGGGAAGTCCCCCACCCCCCACCCCCTACCACCCCTACCACCTCCCCCACCCCTTCCAAAACTTTTTTTCTGCAGACAGCGACAACGTCCCAAGAGCTTGCGTGGCGGGTCAATGACTACCGAGCTCAGTGCGATACCGCACATGCATGCAAGTTGGCGTCATAGAGGTCGACGTCAGTGAAGTTTGGTGTCGTACAAGCTGATATATATAATGCACGTTGCATGGTGTCATATCAATTTTGAATGTATGAATACAGTACAGTATAATCGTTGTCGCGTTACTCTGCGTATCTGCGTAATATATATACGAACTGTTCCATGTCTGCGTCATTACTGAATAGTGTCACATAGATAAGTGCTTTATGATCGAAATATTTATATCAGACGGGTTTGTGTCATATAAGCTGATATATATAATGCACGTTGCATGGTGTCATACCAATTTTGAATGTATGAATACAGTACAGTATAATCGTTGTCGCGTTACTCTGCGTATCTGCGTAATATATATACGAACTGTTCCATGTCTGCGTCATTACTGAATAGTGTCACATAGATAAGTGCTTTATGATCGAAATATTTATATCAGACGGGTTTGTGTCATAAAAGCTGATATATATAATGCACGTTGCATGGTGTCATACCAATTTTGAATGTAAGAATACAGTACAGTATAATCGTTGTCGCGTTACTCTGCGTATCTGCGTAATATAAATACGAACTGTTTCGTGTCTGCGTCATTACTGAATAGTGTCACATAGATAAGTGCTTTTTGATCGAAATATTTATATCAGACGGGTTTGTGTCATAAAACCTAACTTCAAATAGTACACGTAAGCATCACAACATTTGACTTTGCGCAGAACTTCATCGTAAAATTTGTCACGTGTCAAAAACAAAAGTTAATTGCCATTCGTATCTGCGTCATAAAATTTGACGTCATACAGGTCTGCATAACAGAAATGTCATATATTTTTCATAGTATTCATGATGGCATTGTAAACAAAATCAATTTAATTTGAGGGTCTGGTATACCAAAATCATGAGTGCGTGCTCCGATGGACTTGTGTAAAGAAACTGTCGTAAAAGTTGACACCAACACATGTCTGCGTCATAAAAGTTGACGTCATACTCATGCGCTTGTTGAAGTCGACAAGCCCGCGTCATACCACACCGAGTGTTGTTCTGCGCCGGCCATACTGAGTCATGTTGAGTCATAGAGCTCGTAATACACGCAGGTCGTTGCAAATGCCTGTAAGTCACTTAACATGTTGGTGCCATTTTTTTTTTAAAGTCGTGGCATAAATGTCGGCGTCATTGCGCGTGATTGCAGATGAGTATCATAAAAGTCGACTACGAGCATGTTTTAATATATGTTAAGGTCGGCAGTGCTTTAACAATTACATGCGCCTTTTGTGCACCAAAACATCAAGTCGATACTGTACTCATAAATCAGGCTTCGAACAGAATCCTGAAGTGGCCGTGCATGCTACTTGACTGGGAAGTACAATACAATACAATACAATACAATACAATACAATACAATACAATACAATACAATACAATACAATACAATACAATACAATACAATACAATACAATACAATACAATACAATACAATACAATACAATACAATACAATACAATAACTTTATTAATCTCTAAAAGAGAAATTGCATTGCTGAGCTTTTGTGTCCGTAATAAAACATACATAAAACATTCAAAAATAAACATTTGTTCTTTGTCATTCATACATTCTTGTGTTCTTATACATTTCTTCAATTCATACATCAATATTCTATCATAATTATGTACATACATTTATTCTCTTTTAACAGTCTGTCTTCAAACGCATCTCAGAGAGGGAGGCTAGAGATTTGTGTTGTGCCATAGGTAAAATCATGTGCTTAGCTATGAAGTAATGTTATCACATGTTATTTAAGGAAAATGAGTAAATATGTGTACCAAGCGTATAACATCAGCAAAACTGAGAAAGTACAGCACATTGGTTATCACATAAGAAAGTATATTAAAAATAAATTAAAATGCATTCATCATCAACAATGCACAAACGAAAGTCAGCACCTTGCCGGTTATCACATATTGTCTAAGAGAGTAGAATAAGAGTATATAATCATGCAAAACAAAATCAACAATACTGAAACAATTTGTGCATTTGTGACATCTCTACATACTTGTCTGGCTGACACATGCCATCGGTGACTTCACACTTCAGTGCCAATGCCACGAGTTATGCCTCTCGCCCACTCAGTAAGAGTCACCGAGACCTACTCGACCAGACAACACGCCAAACCTACAGAAGGGGACTCGACTGCAATGCAAAAGGCTCTAAAGCTCTTCAAATGAGCTCTCGCCTTGACTCGCAGACTACTTTCCAGACTGACACGCTTCGCCGGGGTGTGACAAGTACACTTACGCGATGCGCATAATTATTGTACTGTCGTTTTGACTGTGCACAATTTTCGTGTTGAAGTACATGACTGCCACAGGCATGATTGCATCACAAATGCCACTGTTAAACCGGCAGATCCAAGATCTCTTCTGGCAAGACTGGTTTCTGAACTGATATCCAGGAACCTGTACATTGCGAGCTTCCAAAGTTTGGAGATTGACAGAACCATTTGATTTACCAGCATCTGAAGCAACTTATTTTTCAATTTAAAAAAATCAATTCATCCCGGACTACTGTAATTCCTGTATTAAGGGAACCAAACTACATAGCTTACTGTGGACGGGGAGACTAATTCGGGAAATAACTCTGTCGGGTTTTTATGAGTTGTGGGAGAGTTGCTTTTCCTTGTTTTTACTTGCTTTCCTATGCGTGACATTGTTGACTTGCCTTAATGTTTCTATGGAGAAAAAACAAGTCGCGTAAGGCGAAAATACAATATTTAGTCAAGTAGCTGTCGAACTCACAGAATGAAACTGAACGCAGCAAGACCGTATACTCGTAGCATCGTCACTCCACCGCCCGTGGCAAATTAAGGCAGTGCCCGTGGAATTGACAAGAAGAGCGGGGTATTCGTTGCGCTGGGAAGGATAGCACGCTTTTCTGTACCTCTCTTCGTTTTAACTTTCTGAGCGTGTTTTTAATCCAAACATATCATATCTATATGTTTTTGGAATCAGGAACCGACAAGGAATAAGATGAAAGTGTTTTTAAATTGATTTCGAAAATTTAATTTTGATAATAATTTTTATATATTTAATTTTCAGAGCTTGTTTTTAATCCGAATATAACATATTTATATGTTTTTGGAATCAGCAAATGATGGAGAATAAGATAAACGTAAATTTGGATCGTTTTATAAAAAACATATTTTTTTTACAATTTTCAGATTTTTAATGACCAAAGTCATTAATTAATTTTTAAGCCACCACGCTGAAATGCAATACCGAAGTCCGGGCTTCGTCAAACATTACCTGACCAAAATTTCAACCAATTTGGTTGAAAAATGAGGGCGTGACAGTGCCGCCTCAACTTTCACGAAAAGCCGGATATGACGTCATCAAAGACATTTATCAAAAAAATGAAAAAAAACGTTCGGGGATTTCATACCCAGGAACTCTCATGTCAAATTTCATAAAGATCGGTCCAGTAGTTTAGTCTGAATCGCTCTACACACACACACACACACACACACAGACAGACACACGCACATACACCACGACCCTCGTCTCGATTCCCCCCTCTACGTTAAAACATTTAGTCAAAACTTGACTAAATGTAAAAAGGGAAAGCATTATTTTTTCCACAACCCATAAAAACTTGACAGAGTTATTTACGAACATTGTCTATTTGGAGCACACAACTAGAATTTTAGTCCAATTTCTCAGGTTCCTCTATAATATTTCTTGACCTAACAGCTAGGTGTTCCTGGTACCGGTCAGTCGACGCTCTTACCTGTACCTGTTCTTCCTCCCTGGTTAGCACGCGTCACTGATGACGTCACTAGTGCCACAACCCCATAGCCAGATTCGCCATGCAGAAATTGCCGTTGTTGCCACCTCCAAATGTTGCCACCCCTTGCTGTCTGGTTAACACTTTTGCTGACAGACGAGGACAAGGCCAAGGGAGATAACCGCCTGCAGAGAGAGTTATGCCCCTTGGGGACTTCCTTCGTCAGGTTCGTCTGTCGGGCGTTCGCTCTGTGCCAGCTTTTCGTGCAGGTAAAGTCTGCAAGCAGGATCTGGAACACTCAAAAGTTTCTGGGTCTGATGGAGATAGGGGGGAGCATGCATTGTATAGCACGGGAATATTTCTGAAGGCTCGGGAGCTCTGAAAGAATAACTGAACTGAATCCGCGCATGTTTCACTCCATGTCTTATTTCTCTGTTCTTATAGTTACTCATACGTTTCTTGAACGTACTGTTGTACATACACCGTCGTTTTTTGTTGGTTCAATAGCGGTTAGAGGTTTTGTTGTTGATTTAAATCTACTAAAACTTGTTTGTGTGTGTGTGTGTGTGTGTTTGTTTAGTGTGTGTGTGCGTGCGTTTGAACTCTCTCTATCTCTCTCTCTCTCTCTCTCTCTCTCTCTCTCTCTCTCTCTCTCTCTCTCTCTCTCTCTCTCTTTCTCTCTCTCTCTTTTCTCTCTCTCGCTCGCTCTCTTTCACGCTCAGAAAGACTGCAATCGAGTCAGTAATCAGAAGTCAGAAGTAGTAAGCTTATACGGTTTGATAGGGGCCCGGTAGCTCAGTTGGTAGAGCACTGGACTTGTGATCGGAAGGTCGCAGAATCGAATTCGGGCCGGGGCGGACACGGGTCAACTTTATGTGCAGACCCAGAGACGGAAGCCATGTCCCACCCCCGTGTCATCACAATGGCACGTAAAAGACCTTGGTCATTCTGCGATAAGTGCAGGTGGCTGAATACACCTAAACACGCAGACACCTGGGTAGCGCGACTCCGTTGCTGCTAGCTTTCCACTGGGAGGAAGCGACCCGAATTTCCCAGCGATGGGACAATAAAGTAATGAAAATGAAAAAAAATGAAAAATCACAATCTTCTATATAAAATCACATGGGCAGAACAAAACAAAAGTGGGGAAAGATGGACTGCTTGCATGCAGCCTGCAAAGTCAGAAGTTTAACGATTTGGTGGGCCACACGCCTAAAATAATGGAAATAACAGACGTGCAAAAACTAAAAAACACAAACCACAAATAGAACAAGCAAACAGCAACAATAACAAAACAGATACAAAACAATACGGACAAAGGGAAATCAGAAGCCAAAGTGTATGGTGTATGGTTCATGTTAATAATAATAATAATGATAATGGACATTTATATAGCGCTTCTCCACAGCTCGAAGCGCTTTACAAGTTACATGTTTCATGGTTCATGGTTCGGACACTATAACCTAAAATAAAGGAAATAATAACAGAACAAAACATAAAAGCAGACAGACTGCAGCAGAGTCAGACTGCAAGTGACACTGCTCTTAACGGCTCTGGCGTAATGTCTGATACCTCGGAGTCACTTTCAGAGTGACATGAAACAGATATCTCTTGTCAAGTCAATTGTCAGTGTTTCTCTCTACCTCCCCCCGCCTGTGTCTGTGTGTCTGTACTGTCTGTATTGTCTGTGTGTCTGTGTATCTGTACTGTCTGTGTGTCTGTGTGTCTGTATTGTCTGTGTGTCTGTGTGTATGTGTGTATGCGTGTCAGTTTTACAAAAGAAAATAAACCAACTTAAACTGTTGCTCAGCCCATTTGACATTTCCAACATTGAAATTATTCTCCCACCTTGAGGATGGGATTCGAACTCTACTCCAGCTAGCAACAAACCTGGCCTTAGGGGACCGGGTAGCTCATGCATGGTCACGTTGTAGAGCACGGGACTTGTGGTCCTATATAGGTATCCATGTCCCGACCCCGTGTCACCACAGTGGCACGTAAAAGACCACGATCATTATGCCATATAGGCCTATAAGTGCAGGTGGTTGATTACACTGTGACCTAAACACGCATACACTTAGAGCTGTGTATCTCAATCAATCAATCAATATGAGGCTTATATCGCGCGTATTCCGTGGGTACAGTTCTAAGCGCAGGGATTTATTTTTTTATTTTTTTATTTTTATTTTATGCAATTTTATATCGCGCACATATTCAAGGCGCAGGGATTTATTTATGGTATCACCCGGGAACATGCCCCTAATAGTTACCATCAACCCTGGCCTTTCGGCTCTTCAACCTGCAGACACTGTCAGTAACCACGTGGCCACACGTGACACGGAGTCTGTCGGTTGTGGCACTCTCTTCGACACCTGCACTGACACTGTGACCCGGTCGGGAAATGAAACAGACATCTCCTGAGACCTATTATTGGCAATGATGCGCTATCTCTCTCTCTCTCTCTCTCTCTCTCTCTCTCTCTCTCTCTCTCTCTCTCTCTCTCTCTCTCTCTCTCTCTCTCTCTCTCTCTCTCTTTCTCTCTCTCTCTCTTTCTTTCTCTCTCTCTCTCTCTCTCTCTCTCTCTCTCTCTCTCTCTCTCTCTCTCTCTCTCTCTCTCTCTCTCTCTCTCACTCATGTAATACTGCCCTTGCCAGATTAACTGATTCATGGTACTCATCCTTTAATAGGTTAGACATTTCTGGGGATGTTTTCTTGGACCTAAAAAAAGCTTTTGACCTCGTGGATCATGAGATCTTTCTAAAGAAGTTAAAATATTATTTGAACAAGGAACTTAGTCGATAAATATCGACAGGGGGCCGACAAATGGTTTAAATGGGAAATGTGTGTATATGGGTGTGGGTTTGAAACAAACAAACAAACCAACCCATGTGAACCCCGGGCCGCAGGCCTTCGATGTAGTGATTGAAAAAAAAGGATGTTCTCAAATGGTTCAATTCTCATTTGGTCTGATTCTCAAATGGTACCGGTATACTCCCCCCCCCCCCCCCTGGCCGCAGGCCTAGGAGTAAAATGTTTATTTATTCCCCCCTCTGCTTCTTTACCTCTGTAAACTTGTAGGGGTAGTTATTTTTCGATAATGACCCAGCAACCAAACAAATAACGACCCAGCAACAGCCTGAATCCTCGATAGTGCAATGGGTTGAGAGGTTGTTCTGTTTCGGTACTACTTTTTGCGACTGAAAAGTTCAGAACGCTCTAATGTACGAAGTATACATCTCTGGAGCAAACAATACAAACATACCGCATTTAAATTAACAACTACAGGCCTGAACACATGAATCTCCATATAAAATCCATGAGTTCGGTTGTTTTCTGAATCTCATCTGCCGTGGCTCAAGCCGTTCATCACAAGCAATTTCCCAAGGCAAGTAACTCATACTTTGTCTAGCGACAAGAGTAGTTCCCCTTCTTTTCACTCAGTTCCATCGACAACAGACTGCAATCCGACGGTCAGTTTTCAACAATATTTCATTTAATAAACAGATCACACGCAACCAAATGCACACATCTCATCAATTTAAACAACATAAAGGGGTTTCATACACTATTTTCCCCGGAAAACTGAACTTCATACAGTTTTTAACGTTGGAACACGGGTGCAAAAGTTCGTCTGCTAGTCCCATTTGACGAAAAAAACATTACCCTAAGCGATACCAAAACATATACAGAACACACAATATCTGCCTTTGCCGCCACAGCAGAATAACAGCATATCTGTGTACTTGATTTTAGCCTAAAATAGGAAAACTGACAAGAAGTGTTAACAGAATGGAATGATTTGCACGGAACTATACAACCGCGCATTAATCGATCGCCTGCGCAGGTTGACTGGTTGAGAGAATAGGATTCGATCAAACTTTCGCAAAAAAACTCCTCTTTTCTTTGAATAACTGAAGAAAGGAGGAATAAAGAGGTTACACACCTCGTCTCAGTGATTATCAAAAATAATGGTCTCAGTTCGCGGTCATGAAAAAGCTCGCTAAAGCTCGCATTTTTCATGATCCGCTAACTTCGACCATTATTTTTGATAATCACTGAGACTCGGCGTGTAACCTCTACAGACACTGACCTTCTTCCCAGGGGTCATTGACCCAGTTTTAGCTATGAGAGGTGGTTCGCCCAGAGGCTGTAGAGTATACTGGGGCGGTCTCTTTGATGTCTTGAGAGGAAACTTGGCCAGGGTAGTACATGCACCAGAACTGGTGGACACCAAGGACAAACATGAAATCGAAGCAGTTTGCTTTCAGAGAGAACGGTCGTCAGCAACTCAAACTTCTCTGTTTTCTTTTTTTTTTTTAATCTGACTTTCTTTGTGGCCCCCTGACTCCGCCCCCTCCCTCTGTAAGGACCCTCCTCCACAAGGACCGATTTTTGTCAACATTTTAAAGGTCGCTAGAGAGGGGTTCCACTGTATGACCTAACCGCTACTGGCAGACGGCCTCAATCTTCACGCGCAAAGACGAGATTAATAGGTGCTCGGTTTTGGTATTTTGAATTACATTACATTAAACCTTTGTTGGGTTTCATGGTCATGGCAACAGCCATAATAATATTACATGATGTATAATATCATATTTCAGCATATGTGAATTACATGTCATCATACTAAACTGTCATACATTTTTATTCCTACATTATTCTGATTGATCACAACCAAACCTACTATCATTGGACACATCCAAATGCAAGCGCCTGTTCTTGACAATTTCTCTCTGATCTAAATATAAAATCAGTGCAATTTCCTGGGTCGGGCTTTGCCACAGACACTCACGGTTTGGCCTGTAGGTAAAATGTACAATGTATTTTCTGATTTGTGCACAAAAGCTTTTTTTCTTTTTTCTTTTTTTTAACATAACAATGTTTAATGTCACTGTATGTTTAAAAGACCATGGTCATATTTGTAAAAAAAATGTTAAATTAGAAAATAAATAACATTTTGGTTCATGATTTTTCCTACACCTGTGCTAAAAATAAGAAATAAAAATGTCGGGTATATAAGTCACTCAAATACAGCTAGGTATGAATGGCTCGGTTTGAGTTTGTTGCAGTTGACCCTGCACAATGCGACATATCATGTTTTTGTTGAACAATTTTGACGTCACCCCTCCCATAGGGTGACGTATTTCACAACTTCCTGTGTTACACAAACTCTGTGATGACCAATTTTGACGTCACCCCTCCCATAGGGTGACGGATTTCACAACTTTCTACAGATGAACAATTTTGACGTCACCCCTCCCATAGGGTGACGGATGTCACAACTTCCTGTGTACACAAACTGATGACGTATTTCACAACAAAATGGCGCTGCCCATGGTCAACCTCGAAACTATCCGTATAGAATGGGGGCGTCCTCGCCCCCATAAAAATTATAGCACTGTCGCTTTTTTTTATTTTTTTTTTACTCTTATCTTAGAGAGAGGGTTCAATCTGTATACGTACACGATACGTACTCTTCTCAAGGCACTGCGAAATGTGGAGTGCCACAGGGGTCTGTTTTGGGACCTGTATTATTTTGCATGTATATAAATGATTTGCCCTTGTACCTACAGTCTGAATCTGTTGAGTGTCATATGTTAGCAGATGATACTACCTTACATGCAACAGGGAAAAGCCCTGCACAAATTCAAGACAAATTGCAACAGAGCCTAAACGATGTTTCGGAGTGGTGTTCTGCAAATCGTATGCTTATTAGTCCAGATAAAACAAAGTCTATGATAATCAGCACTCGCCAAAAACATCAACTTTCAGAAATGACTCTGAGTCTGTCCCTAAATGAGCACTCCATTGAGCAAGTATCTGAGCACCGTTTACTGGGACTTACTGTTGATAATAATCTCAAATGGCAGACTCACATCAATGGAATCTGCAAAAAAATTGCTAAAAACCTGTTTCTTTTGTCAAAGTTACAAAGCATTATTAATCTAGACACAAGAAAACTATTTTACAATGCCCACATAAAACCCCATATTGATTATGCTTCTATAGTATGGGACGGGTGTAGTGAAGTTCACTTGAAGAAGCTGAAATCGCTCCAGCGTAGAGCTGCTAAACTAGTTCTGCCCAGTCCATCTCTTTCTACAAAGGAAAAGATGAAAAGTATTGGGATGTTAAGCTTACAGAAGCAGCTTTTGTATAATAAATGTTCATTTGTGTATAAAGTCATCTGTAAGGACGCCCCAACATTATCTTATACAACTCTTCAAATCATCTCCGTCATATTATTCAAACACTCGAAATAACTTTGCCGTGCCAAGGCCCGCGTCGATGTGTTTAAAACTAGTTTTTCTTATTCTGGTGCGTTCCTTTGGAATTCACTACCTGTAAATATTAGGTTATGTCTGTCATTATCTTCTTTTAAAAGACAGCTTCGAAAGCACCTCTCTAACGACTAAGTCGGTGTACAATTTTTGCGAGTGTGTGTGAGGGTGCGTAAAAGAGAAAATGTAGGCTTATAATATGCTTCCACAAGCACACAAATGTTTGTTATACTTTTCCCTACATGTTTGTGTTTTATTTGATTTCTTTTTTTATTCTTCATACTAGTTCTTCGTTTCATGTGTGTATTATAGTAGGGACTAGCTGTAAGAAAGGACCATATGGACCTAATGCTATCATCCCTCGGTAATAAAGTTTTCGAGTTCGAGTTCGAGTTTGAGTTCGAGTTCGAGTTCGAGTTCGAGTTCTCTCTCTCAGTCTCTCTCTTTCTCACTCTTGCTCTCTCTCTCTCTCTCTCTCTCTCTCTCTCTCTCTCTCTCTCTCTCTCTCTCTCTCTCTCTCTCTCTTTCGCTCTCTCTCTCTCTCTCTCTCTCTCTCTCTCTCTCTCTCTCTCTCTCTCTCTCTCTCTCTCTCTCTCTCTCTCTCTCTCTCTCTCTCTCTCTCTCTCTCTCCGGAGAGGCTAATTGTTTATATGATTAAATGTGTTATAAGCCTACAACAGGTTGAAAGAGTGTTGAATTATTTCGTTATATTTATAGATAGAAAGACACCTAAGGTATATATTTTTTTTAATATATATGATCAACGACTCGGATACGCATGAATTACAGAAGAAATAAAACAGGGGAAATAAAAATGTAAACACAAAAATCACAACAACAAACATCAAATTAGCAAATATTATGCAAACTGTAAAAGGAACGCTGAAACAATGATTTTACACGAACATGTTTTCATTCGATGACGCCGTTTAAACGATCCATTTTTCCTTGCACAAAGCTTTTGTGCTTTAATGTAATGCAAGATAAGGATAATGCCGTCTCTCAAAGTGTTTATCTTGCGATTGTGGAGCATCTTGTTCCATGCATTTAATAAACCATGAATTTATCACTTTTTCGTTCTCTTCATTTGTGCTTTTTGATTCGTTTGATAAAAAGAATATCATTCCCGTTTTTTACCCAAGTGGTTTTTAAAAACATCAGCCGGACATCTTAAATGTACTGCATAGCGCATTCTGGTTGTTGTTGTTGTTGTTGTTGTTGTTGTTGTTGTTGTTGTTGTTGTTGTTGTTGTTGTTGTTGTTGTTGTTGTTGTTGTTGTTGTTGTTGTTGTTGTTGTTCTTGTTCTTGTTCTTGTTCTTCTTGTTCTTGCGGTTCTTGTTCTTCTTCTTCTTCTTCTTCTTACTGTTGCTGCCGCTTCTATTGTTGCTCTTGTTTATTGTTTGTTTATTTATTGTTGTATTTTGTAAACCTATCCAAAATACAATTAATATGAATTTAATCAATTAAAAAAATCAAAAGCATTATATATAGATGTTGTATTTTGTAAACCTATCCAAGATACAATTAGACATGAATTTAATACATAAAAAAATCTGAAGTATTATAGAGACATTAAAATACAAATCCATTCAGAGAAAAATGAATAAGTTATTCAGCTAGAAAATTTCTTGCTTACAAACTTTCTGTTTTAATTTGTTTCTAAGGTGTGTGAGCCTTTTGAAATACAGCCTTTTCCTTCTGATTTGTAATCCTTGTATTTACTCTCCTCTGCAAAATATTCGGTCTATTCAAAGGTCTTTCTTTATTTGGTGTTTAACGTCGTTTTCAACCACGAAGGTTATATCGCGACGGGCTATTCAAAGGTAGGAGTCTTAGTTTAAACAAGTTTAGGTAGGAGTCTTCAATGAAACTACAAAGACAAAAATATTAAAGAAAAATAAACAATCTGGCAGACAGTTTAATTGGAACACACACATTGCTAGATTTGTAATTTTCAGGAATATTTACACGGTCTGTCTGTGCAGTAAACAGCTCGTCTGACTCGCTGTATGATTGGATTTGTATTTTAATGTCTCTATAATACTTCTGATTTTTTGTATATGTATTAAATTCATGTCTGATTGTATCTGTCTGTTTGTCTGTCTGTACGTCAAGTTTGCCAGTGGTTTATTTCAACGATGTGCGTCATACATGTGTGTATCCTACTTTTGTTCAATGTTGTGTCATTTTTGCTGATAATTTGATTATGCCTACATGTCATAGCTAAGACTTAGCTGATAAAGATTAGAAATGTCACCTTTGTCCGTCGACACACTGACACGGCTGATGTAGCTGTAAGACCTTAGTTTTCACTACGATATAGAAATTAGATGTAGATATGAATAAAACCATTCAAATATTTTCCTCAGTAAACCGTACTTTTCTCCTTTTTTTTAACTTCTGTTTTGGAGACTTGTTTAACCTTCTTTTTCTAAATTCTGGTGTCGGAATATCCGAGTTTTTATTTTCATTAAGTCTGAATTTTCGATTGCTTAGATTTTACCTGACGTGTGCTGTTTGATGGCTTTTATGTTTGTTTCCCTGTTCCTGTTTTTTCTGCTCGTTTGTTTGTTTGTTTGTTTGCTTAACGCCCAGCCGACAACTAAGGGGCATATCAGGGCGGTGCTACTTTGACATATAACGTGCGCCACACACAAGACAGAAGTCGCAGCACAGGCTTCATGTCTCACCCAGTCACATTATTCTGACACCGGACCAACCAGTCCTTGCACTAACCCCATAATGCCAGTCGCCAGGCGGAGCAGCCACCAGATTGCCAATTTTAAAGTCTTAGGTATGACCCGGCCGGGGTTCGAACCCACGACCTCCCGATCACGGGGCGGACGCCTTACCAC
>NC_090255.1:31555915-31578415 GCF_037325665.1 Littorina saxatilis
AAAAAAAAAAAAATCGTGTGTGTTCTAAAGAGTTGCGGAATACAGTTTTTTTAGTGTCTGTTGAAGTATGTATGTATACTCGTATGTCTAATGATGCGTTGTGCGCATTTTGAGACGACTTTTTACCTGTATCCATATTATTTTATGACGACGGCAAAAATGTAAAAGACTCTTTTGAAAGGACCTGGAATCAATCAATATCAATATGAGGCTTATATCGCGCGTATTCCGTGGGTACAGTTCTAAGCGCAGGGATTTTTTTGGATTTTTTTTTTAATGCAATTTATATCTTCAAGGCGCAGGGATTTATTTATGCCGTGTGAGATGGAATTTTTTTTTACACAATACATCACGCATTCACATCGGCCAGCAGATCGCAGCCATTTCGGCGCATATCCTACTTTTCACGGCCTATTATTCCAAGTCACACGGGTATTTTGGTGGAAATTTGTTATCTATGCCTATACAATTTTGCCAGGAAAGACCCTGTTGTCAATCGTGGGATCTTTAACGTGCACACCCCCAATGTAGTGTACACGAAGGGACCTCGGTTTTTCGTCTCATCCAAAAGACTAGCACTTGAACCCACCACCTAGGTTAGGAAAGGGGGGAGAAAATTGCTAACGCCCTGACCCAGGGTCGAACTCGCAACCTCTCGCTTCCGAGCGCAAGTGCGTTACCACTCGGCCACCCAGTATCACGGGGACGCAAATAGTTGGAGGGGGAGGGAGCCGGGGAAGGGGGGAAGGGGGGGGGGTCGTCGGAGGCCTGACTGACTATTAGGGTTTAACGTCCTCTTAGACCAACTGGTTTATATTGGGACAGGTATTGGTAATACGCTGAAGATATGGTGTGATGCTTTGATTCGAACAAGCCCGCAGTGTTGCTGTCTTCTTCGACACACCAGCATTGGGTTTGTCTCGTCAAAGTATTGAGATACGATCATGATAATCAGAGACGAGAGATGATGCATGCGTGTCTTCATGTTTTCCAAGCCCTGAAACTTTCGCTGTAAACGTGGGATCTTTTTCGTGCGCATGTGTGCACACGGGGGTGTTCGGACACCGAAGAGAGTCTGCACAAAGTTGACTCCGAGAAATAAATCTCTCGCCGAACGTGGGGATCGAACCCACGCTGATAGCGACCAACTGGCTACAAAGCCAGCGCGCTACCAACTGAGCTACGTCCCCGCCCCGTCGGAGGGGGTAAGGCAGGTCGCTGCACAAAGATATCTGACAGGAGTGTTGCCGCTTTAGTGCTGTAATTAAGTCGTGTGACAGGTGCGACCTAGAGCAGTACGGATACATCATGGACAGACAGGGAGACACTGAGGTCTCACATTTAGCAACTAATATCACACTTTGCAGTACATTTCAAATAAAAAGATTCAAGACCAAAATCCATCTTCACAAGTAATACGCCAGAAAACAGTGCGATGCGTCTGGAAACACCTCCGCGCGGAGGGGTTTTGTGGCCAAAGATTAAAGAGGGAAAATGTTCTCGGCTCGCACGGCAGCAAGCACTATGTCTCTATAGACTGAAATGTAGACACGCCCGACAAATCTGTTAGCCGCGGAAAGGATCGGAACTACAAACCTTCTGCTCGAAAAAAACGGCCATGGGTCATTCCGTTCCTAACCCCCACACCTCTTTTCTCTCCCCCCCCCCCCCCTTCTCTTCACACCCCCACCCTAATCCAAGTCCACTTTATCTTCTTTTTTTCTCCCTACCCTCTCCCCCTTAAACACAACAACAACGGCAGCGGCGGGGCGAAATCGGCAGGCAAGTGCAAAGGTTATCGCCAAGTTTTGAAAAGGTAAAGCCAGTATACATGGAGTTTACCTGTTCCCTATTGACTCGGGGCTAAGGCTTCAGTCGAGTTTGATTCAAAAGTCGACAGGGTTTTTTGTTCCCCGTCCAGCAGGTAACAGATTAGCGGGATATATACGTGTATCGGGTTTATCAGCTGCAGTCAAAGATAAGTGGTTATTTTAATCAGTGGTTAAGAATCGAATGGTGGGTGCGATATATGTACATACTGAGATAGATAGAGAGGTCTGCCGTGTAGACTGTGTGTATTTCATGCGGTGACATACGCTGACCTAGGTTGGAAGTTTGAGCAGGTACAGAAACATAATTATATGTGATCTCTTCTTCTTGTTCGGCTTCTTGTTCTTCTTCTTCCGAATCATGAACTGGGTCCTTTTTTTGACGTTTTAAGTTCAGCGAGTGGAGTTTTAGGTAGAGCTGATTAAAAAAAAAACGCACACGCACACACACATACACACACACACACACACACACACACACACACACGAACACACACACTCGCCTCACGCACATGACTTAGAGCCTCTGATGGCGCAGTATTTTGACATTTATAAAGCTTTTGAGATTCTGAACTTGGCACATCTGTGAGCAACAATGAACACAAAAGGAACACTAAGACCGTGCCAAAAACAAAAAATGCACACACATGCAATAAACATGTCAATCATACACTAGCACTACACACCTCTTAGTAAACTTGCTAGTACTCCTACTTTTGATGTAACTTACATTACCGTCAGGGGTCGCGAACATCTACAAACGAAGGGAGACAACCTGCGAAAAGTGCAGTTGAGAGTTACCTCTCTTTGACGAGAACGGACACCGGTGCTCTCCCCTTGAAGTCGTGACGTGTTTATAATGCCATCTTAGCCGCTCAGCGCGTGCACAAACACTGGCCAGCTTGATATTGGACTGGTCAAGATTTATTGTTTTATTGGTCACTTCGCCAAGGCTGACCAGCCCTTTTCATTTCCTATTACAGACAGTATTATACACATTTTCTTTTTTCTTTCTGTTACTTTGCCGTGGTATGTGCAGTGGTATTCGGTACAATAGGTAGACTGTTTTTTCTCATGTAAAATGTCTGTAAGTTTAAACTTGTAATTTTTGGCCCTTATGTTCATCAATACTTTGACCTCTATGAGATCCGGGTTACGATACAGATTTGCAGTATATTATTATATATTATGGTCAATTTACACTGAGTAAGTTCAGGTGAAATGTATTCGCTGGCAGAGTGTAAGAGCATTTTCCTTTACTTAAAATAATTTTAATGTTGATTTTTTAACAGCTGTTTTTTGATTGACTGAACAGATTTAAAGTGGTCAGGATAATGTCCAACTTTGTGTTTATATTTACGTGTTTGTGTGTGCGTGTGCGCGTGAGTGCATACGTGCCTGTCAGCAATAAAAGGATGGTTATAATTTGTTGGAACGACCTAAGTCAGTTCTGAGGCACACACACACACACGCACACACACACACAGACACACACACACACACACACACACACACACTCTCTCTCTCTCTCACACACACACACACACAAACACACACACACACACACACACACACACACACACACACACACACACACACACACACACACACACACACACAAGCATCGTCACCGTTTCATTTTATCATTCAGTTTTTCACGTACTTCTATATTATTATTAATCACCGTTTAGTAACAGATGGGTCTTCTCCTTGGCGTTCATAACGCTCATAACAGATGGACAAAGCGAAGTTTAGTAACACATGGCTAAAGCATATTCGTGACAACAGATTTATATGTCTGCGAACCTGAAAGTGATGCGGTTATGATTTACTAGTGAGCACATAATACAGTGCTGCAAACAAAACGATTCATAATTTTGCGGTTTGTGTCAGACAACAGCTGTATGTCGTGGCAGATGTGACTGATTTTTGATTAACTCTTTAACTTCCCATTCTAGTGGTTGTCCGTGTTTGTAGTCACCGTTACGTTTAAAACTTTGTCTATGCTCAATAAGCTGATTTCATGCTCAAAACCAATGTAACTAAACATTTCCGCGTGTTTTTATTTGATGGCCGAACCGTTTTATTAAGTTTTGGCTGAAGTGAATATCCGATCGAAAGTTGAGATTTCTCAAAATGGGCGACATCTAGGCTTACATTTAATTTTAAAGAAAAGACGCGGCGGATTTATTTTTCTGCGGCTTCAGCAGAGGATTCGTAAAACAATGTTCTAGTTTGTTGTAGCACCAGCTGTCTCGCTTCATAGATAACTTTGCTTGATGATCATTTAATTGATTCGGTGGTTGACTTTTCTACCAAAATTGTTTCCCATTTTTCTTCCCCTTTTTAGTCTTTCTGACCTTTCCTGCCATATTTTCATTTCCAGAAATTGGACGAACATTCTTACGTGTTAGCACGTGCAGGTTGTAAACTCGTCACAGCATCTTCATTTTCATTTCATTTCATTTTCATTTTCATTTCATTTTCATTACTTTATTGTCCCATCGCTGGGAAATTCGGGTCGCTTCCTCCCAGTGGAAAGCTAGCAGCAACGGAGTCGCGCTACCCAGGTGTCTGCGTGTTTAGGTGTATTCAGCCACCTGCACTTATGGCAGAATGACCAAGGTCTTTTACGTGCCATTGTGATGACACGGGGGTGGGACATGGCTTCCGTCTCTGGGTCTGCACATAAAGTTGACCCGTGTCCGTCCCGGCCCGAATTCGATCCTGCGACCTTCCGATCACAAGTCCAGTGCTCTACCAACTGAGCTACCGGGCACGTTTAGGTTTTTGTCACATGCTTGAGTGATCAATTCATTGATTCGGTGGTTGACTTTCCTACCAACATTGTTTCCCATTTTTCTTTCCCGGTTTGGTCTTTCTGGCCATTTATCCATTTCAAAATACAGGACGAACATTCTTACGTGTTAGCACGTGCAGGTTGTAAACTCGTCACATCATCTTCACAGCCACGTGTAGGTTTTTGTCACATGCTTGTGGGATGCCAAAATGTAACCCGCTGTCTCGAGGAGTAATTACATTAACAAGCCAAGTGGAACGGCCGTGAGTCAAGAGACTGTGAAGAGTGCTGGAACACTACTGCCATAGTTTTTACTACCCCCTTTGGTCCCCCCCCCCTTCCACTTCCTTCCCCCATCCCCGCCTCCCCGTGTGGCCGTCATAAACCACCAACAACCACCCACCATCGTTCTCGCACCGCCACCTACACCGTAAAATCATCTCGTTTGTTTTCCTGCCTAAGTTTTTGTTTACCCATGCATCGTTGCGCGCATGCGCGTGTGCGAGTCAACAAATCTCCAACTAAGTGACACGAAGCCTGCCACACAAGAAATCCGAAACTGCGGCGGGGGTAGAGAAGTGCTGACTTCATTTGCACGTGCGCACGCAACGGGGTTTCTGATGAAAAAGAGCTCGGGGAAGGGAGAGAATCCTACTACGCTCCCGCCGACTTTTGATGATAGAATCGTGATGGAGTTTTGATACACTCTTGTGGTGCGAGAGACAGACTGAAGAGTGTGTGCGTGTTTATTTTGCCTAGGTAAAGTTGTGCAACAGAAATAGTAGTGTGCTCTACAAGAAAACTTGTCTTCGTGTTTTGGTAAGTAGTTCCAAGAGTATTTTTATTTTAAATCTGGCTTCGGATTTGAAGGGTTCTCCCCACCTTCTCTCTCTCTCTCTCTCTCTCTCTCTCTCTCTCTCTCTCTCTCTCTCTCTCTCTCTCTCTCTCCTCTCTCTCTCTCTCTCTCCCCTCTCTCTCTCTCCTCTCTCTCTCTCTCTCTCCTCTCTCTCTCTCTCCTCTCCTCTCTCTCTCTCTCTCCTCTCTCTCTCTCTCTCTCCTCTCTCTCTCTCTCCTCTCTCTCTCTCTCTCTCTCTCTCTCCTCTCTCTCTCTCTCTCCTCTCTCTCTCTCTCCTCTCTCTCTCTCTCTCTCCTCTCTCTCTCTCCTCTCTCTCTCTCTCTCCTCTGTCTCTCCTCTCTCTCTCTCTCTCTCTCCTCTCTCTCTCCTCTCTCTCTCTCTCTCTCCTCTCTCTCTCTCTGTCTCTCTCTCTCTCTCTCTCTCTCTCTCTCTCTCTCTCTCTCTCTCTCTCTCTCTCTCTCTCTCTCTCTCTCTCTCTCTCTCTCTCTCGTTTTCTTAGTAGTGTTCTCAGTGTCTTTCTTGCATCTCTTTCTCTTTGGTAAACCCTTCAGAGGTTACGAGAATAGTATCTGGATGTTGTGGTGGTACGATTCGTTTACGGACGAGAAGAACGATTAATTAGTGTGGTGTGGTTTCACTCTCGGCTGCAGATGTTATCACTGACAAGCCTGTACGGTATTTTGTGGAGTGTTTGCTTTGATTACAGTCTGTCAGAGATAGTTTCTGGTGTCTATCTGAATTGAGCTGTTTTTCTGTTTGTTTATGTTTTTCTTCTCGATAATACCTGTCCTATATTTTGTTTTGTATTTTTTCTTTAGGTTTCTGTGTCATAAGGTACGAAACTGTTATCCGCGCCGACTTTTATTTTTATAATTTTTTTATTTTTTATTTTTTTTTTTTAGGAAATTACAATTTTCCATACGAATTTTGAGGCTTTTTATTTGCAAGTTAAACTTTTTTCATCTGCTTTATCCGTTCTGTGTTTTTCTACTTTCTTCTCTCTTTCTGTTTTCTTTCTTACCTTCTTCCTCTTTACTTATAAGTTCTTTGTGCTTCTCTGCATTTTCTAGTCACAATTTAATGTTCGTTTTTTTTAAATTTATTTTTTATCCATCTTTCGTTTTCACGCAACCTTTAACTTTTATGCCGTTTTGGTGTTCAAAATATGATTACAAACTTCCAGATGCGAAAACACTCAGGCAGAGTAAAGGCAAAAATATTCTTCCCTTATGTCATTTTTATGCTATCTCATTCGGAGGTTTTTGTAATATTTTCACGAACAGCCGGCTTTTGCAAAGGCTTGATGCACACCAGTCTAAAACCAGCCGCATAGATTAACGGGAGATTGGAACCAAAGTTCACATTTTGCAGTAAATGAATAGATGAATAACATTTTACTAAATAAATAAAACATTTACATTGAAAAAACCCGCCCCTGATATGGCCCTTCGTGGTCGGCTGGGCGTTAAGCAAACAAACAAACAAACAAACAAACATTGAAAAAAAAATTATTGTAGTGAGTATGTATTTGTGTGTGTTTCTCGCAGCACTTTTACAAAGAATAACATAGCAAGGACGAAGAGAGAGGGCTAACGAGAGAGAGAGAGGGGGGAGGCGGCAAACAGAGAGAGAGAGAGAGAGAGAGAGAGAGAGAGAGAGAGAGAGAGAGAGAGAGAGAGAGAGAGAGAGAGAGAGAGAGAGAGAGAGAGAGAGAGAGAGAGATCAACAAATAACATAGAAAATCATCCTGAACTCAGGTCAAAATGAGTTCGGCTCATTCTCTCCCTGACCGGACGCTTCAGTCCTACGCGAATCTATCAAAACAAAAATACAGAGTTATCTCCCATATGGTTTTCGCGAGCACTGATCTAAATTTGAGATCAGTGTTCGCGAGACGAAAATAATTGCAGATTGGCCGACTTCGACAGTGATCTCCGTTCTGTTCTTCACAGCTATATGATAAAGACATCGTTCTAAGGTCAAAACAAGTCGAAATTTTGGGACTGCTGCCGGAAGGAGACCGTAATATATGGTTTCATCACTGTCAACTGGTTACAGAAAAAATCGTCTGCTCCAGTTAGCGCCGAAACCAAACGGTTGATTATCACGTGACACTTTTGCCCTATTTACAGTAAATACAGCCGCGAAAAATAGCTCGCTTGAAACTGTCTTACATATCAATTCCTTTGTAATTTAAAAATTACAAAACACCATGAAAAATCATTATCGACGATCGCGAATCTGCTTATATCAATAATACATTACAAAAAGCTCTAAATATGTTAAAAAAAATCGGTTTCCTTGCCAGACAAGAAAACTCAAGGCATCATGTCAGGGAGAGAATGAGCCGAACTCATTTTGACCTGAGTTCAGGATGATAGAACATAAGAAAGGAAGGGGAAAAAATGACAGAAAGGAGGAAGCCTCAATGAGGGAAAGAGCTAAGCACATCAAATAGAACAGAAGAAAGGAAGGAAACAGAAAGAATGAGGCCTCAATGAGGGGAAGATGCAAGGAAGGAAGGAAGGAAGGAAAAAGTGAGAGACGTTGGTTGGTTGGATAATTCACGGATAGTAAGAGGTTTGAATTAAAAGCGGGGCGGGGATATAGCTCAGTTGGTAGCGCGCTGGATTTGTATTCAGTTGGCCGCTGTCAGCGTGAGTTCGATCCCAGGTTCGGCGGAAATTTATTTCAGAGTCAAATTTGTGTGCAGACTCTCTTCGGTGTCCGAACTCCCCCCCGTGTACACTACATTGGGTGTGCACGTTAAAGATCCCACGATTGACAAAAGGGTCTTTCCTGGCAAAAATTGCTTAGGCACAGTTAATAATTGTCTACCTATACCCGTGTGACTTGGAATAATAGGCCGTGAAAGGTAAATATGCGCCGAAATGGCTGCAATTACTGGCCGTAAAAAATTTCATCTCACACGGCATCACTGCAGAGCGCCTAGAACTGTTTCCACGGAATATGCGCGATATAAGCCTCATTGATTGATTGATTGAAAAGCAGGACAAAAATACAAACGCGTAAGAACAGCGCAAGGTTGAACAAGCTACCAAGAACTCGAAGTGTTTTTTTACACCAGCAAAACCTAGGGGTTTGCACCTGCTCCCTAGCACTGACACCTTCCCCGATTGATCCCAACACGCAATACTGGTCAAGGCAGACATGTGTTGAATGCAGACAGACACCCACCCTCAAGTCCACTCGACCAGCCATCCCTAACCACTCGACCCCAGCCCCCTCCACTCTCTCCCCTTCCTCAAGGACCGCAGAGGGGCCATAAAACATGGGTCAGTTGTCTTTGACAAATGCTCGCGAAATGTCAGCGTCACACTCTTTAAGACCATCAACGCCTGGCCGTTAATTACCGAAGCTGGTGTTAATTGGACGAGGTGGTTCTTAACCGTAGAGACAACGTCTGTAACCGTGCTAAACAATGGTTAGTTTGTTTTTGGAAGAGCTTGTGTCCGTGCAGACTGTGGCAAGACTTGTGGTGTGGTAGTCTCAGCCAGCCCAGGTTGTTGTCCTAAAATCTCGTGAGACTGAGGAGTTTGCACAGTGTGGTCTCAGTTCTCCTGTGAACGTTGCTTCGTTCGCGGGGTGGAAGCTATAGTGGGCTGCAGAGTGACCATTCTTTGCGGAATCCAAGGAAAGTGATAAGGTGGCTTCATCATCATTCGTGCAGAGCTAGTTCTTTTTGGCCTGGTTGTTTGAACAGGTGATATAGTGTGTGGCTAGGGGGAAGTTTTATCACAGACTCGGAAGGTAAAGTTTGATTTTAAAAATATTTGTGTGTAACTATGTCCCAAACTCTCCGGACTTCTTCTGTATTCCTTCGTTTCCTGCAGTACGTTTGGGTAAATATTGCTAAGGTTTTTGTGTGTGCCAGTGCGTGCGTGCATATGACCTTGACGGGAGTTTGTTTTTATCATCTTCTAAAGCGAGTGATTTGATTCTTTCAACTGTCGTCTGTTGCATCCACTGAGAAAAAAAGGTGTTTGGACTACGCCGAGCCAAGATGTTCGCGAAAGTGATGATCACTATTACATATTCTTGCATTATATTTGACCTAAATGAACGAATTCAGCAATAGCTAACTAACTAACTATAACTTTCCGGCCTGTTGCGTCTAGGGTATCGCGCGTGAGAAAAGACAACAGCTTGGAAATAAACGCTGGCGCTTTTTTTTGTGTGCAAGTTTAGCTGCTATATGTTATTGTTGTATTGCCACTTGTATGTCATTTGTAACAGCTCGGAAGTGACATAAGGCATGTGCTGTATATATATAATATTATTATTAAATAACACCTTTGGCTTTTTGTGTTTGATGTATGCGGCGGTGATTTTGTGCACAGCATTAATACTTTATAGCTGCATGCATGAAAACAAAGTTGGAAGCACCGCGAAAGTTGCGTTTCATTGTCTTTGTTTAGCAATGTTCAAAGTTTGTATGGTTTTGGGTAAAATACAGGTCGTGTGCAAGATTAGACCTTATAGTTAAATTGTACATTTATTTGATCATAAGGTGAAGTTTTGTCGGATCTTGGCGGTCTGAAACGGTCATATTTTTGTACATTTTTTGTTTTTTTGTTTTTTTGTTGTTGAACGCCCAGCCGACCACTTAAGGCCATATGAGGGCGGTGCTGCTTTGACATATAACGTGCGCCACACACAAGACAGAAGTCGCAGCACAGGCTTCATGTCTCACACAGTCACATTATTCTGACACCGGACCAACCAGTCCTAGCACTAACCCCATAATGCCAGACGCCAGGCGGAGCAGCCACTAGATTGCCAATTTTAAAGTCTTAGGTATGACCCGGCCGGGGTTCGAACCCACGACCTCCCGATCACGAGGCGAACGCCTTACCACTAGGCCAACCGTGCCGGATATATGTTTGTACAGCGTTCTATGGTTTCAAAGTCAGATAGGCATGACTTCACTGCTTTAAACTGTAAAGTCAATTTTGATGTTAAGTATTTTAAGGTGGGGTTGGTTTTGTTTTCAAATAGACAAAGATTAAACGTGATTGTTTTGTATAACGAGTGTTTTCTTCTACTTCTGTCACAGTTTTTCAACACTCTGACCTAACGCAGCGGCTTCGTCCAGCCAGTCCATGTCCGACAACTCTTGCCACTGCTTTTCCCACCAGTTTTCCCCCTTGCCTCGGGCATGCAGGCGAGAGTGAGCGCGCACAGCGGGCCTTTACTCAAATCTAGTGACGTGGAACGCTTCTTCCACTCTCTCGACCAGCCCGCCGTGACGTCATCCGCGCCTCTGACGTCATCGTCCGCATTGACGTCATCAACCTCGCCTCAGCGATACCACCCGCATCATCACCACCACCACGACGATAACGCCACCAGCAGCGGCAGTTCCTCGTCATCTTCGACTGAAGAGAACATCCCCCCAGTCTCCACCTTCCTCCCTCCCCTGAGCGTGGCTGCCCCCACCTCCCTCCCGTACCCGCTCCCTCTCTCCCACGACTACCAAAACCACCTCGCTCCTACCCCCACCACCTCCGCATCCTCCTTCCTCTTGCAGGAGAGGCAGCAGGAGAACGTCAGCTACCTTACCGACGGCAAGAAGATGTATCAGAACAGCCTGGCTCTTCCGCCTTCCGCGCCGGCCTACAACCACCACGACAACGCGGCTGCCAATGCTTACCTTTCAAGCACCAGCCCAGTGTACGTCCCTTCCACGCGCGCCATGCTCCCAGTGCAGTACATGTCCACGCCGCAAGGAGTGACGTCAAACGGTACGTCATTGTGGCCGACGTCATCAGACTCTTACGCTCCGCAGTCACTCCATCCCGGCGTCAGCGGTTCTTTTCCCTTCGTCTCTCCCTCCAACCCGGGTGGACAGCTACCCTCCCCCACGGGCCGCGCTGACCCGGGTATGGGGGTAGGAGTGGGAGGGTTCGGGTCCCCGCTGTCCAGAAGCAACGGTTTGAACCCGTACTCGCCATACATGACGGGCGGTGACCTGTCTCCCTGGAACTCCTTCAACAACATGGCGATGCAGCAAGGCTTTCGTCAGACCGGACCTGGTGAGTAAAATATTTTGTTGTTGTTATTGTTGTTTTTCTCGGTTGTGTTGGTAGCGGTGGTATTGTCTTTTTCTCTTCTTGTCGATCGCCTTTTACCCTCGGATTTCAGCTCTGGAGATGAAGCTGGTAGTCTTCTGCAGGCTTCTGTACGGGCAGGAGGCTCATGCAGTCCTGATGGTGGTGTTCTTGTCATTGTTGTCCCTCCTCTTGTAGTTCCTGTGGGTGATTTTGTTGCCCCTGTGCTTGTTCTTCTTTTTATTTGCTTCTGCTGCTGATAATGCTGCTGCTGCTGCTGCTGCTGCTGCTGCTGCTGCTGATGATGATGATGATGATGATGATGATGATGATGATACTGTTAGTATTGTCTGATCTGTTGACTCTGACTTGCTGTTTAAAAGTCCAACCTTGAGACAGAAAGTGGTTTTGTCTTAAAAATAAAAGTCTATAGCAGTTTCTCCCCAAAAAAGTTCCATTAGCCTACAAGTCAACATATTTCTCAGTTGCACTTAGTTCCTATTTTGTAAATTTGTAACTCTTTGTCACACACAAAAATGGTGAAAATTAAGTCACTAGACACTACATTTTTGCCATATCATGGATTTAAAATCACAAAAGAAACAATTACAATTCTCCAGCAAATTTGTTACAGCGTCGTGAAAGTCACAGTTCTTAAAGAAGAATATTTCTTACTGTCTCTTAGTACAGTTTACGCTACATAGGGCCTACATGTGAATTTGTTACAGAAACTCCCATTGCACCTAAAAGAACCCTCGTGACGGGTAAAAGAGAAATCAAAGAAACAGAGAAGATGGATTGCAGTGCAGCACAGTTCTAGAAATAAAACAGCGTCGACAGAGCCGGGCGCAGGGCGCGGAATCAATTTATAGGGCAATTAAAGTCGAATTAGAGGGTAGAGCAATTAAGGTCGAATTATATAAGAGGGCAGGGAAAGACACGGAGAGACAGTAAGAGTCGGAGCTCTGAGCTACCCAGTCAATTAGAAAGGCGTCAGAGACAAAAGAGTGGCAGGTTAAATTGCGCAAATTGTGAAACGTGCGTGTCTTGCATGGCATACTCCTTCTCCCTTCGTCTCTGTGTGTGTCTCTCTGTCTATCTGTTGATCTGTCTATCTGTTGATCTATCTAATATTTGGACTATCCTTCTGTCTGTCTGTCAGTCTATTCGCGTTTCCCCCATTCACGCTGTCTTGCTGTCCGCCTCTCTCTCTCTCTCTTTCTCTTTCTCTCTCTCTCTCTCTCTCTCTCTCTCTCTCTGTCTCTCTCTATCTCTCTCTATCTATCTCTATCTCTCTATCTATCTATCTCTCTCTCTATCTCTATCTCTCTCGCTCTCTCGCTCTCTCTCGCTCTCTCTCGCTCTCTCTCTCTCGCTCTCTCTCTCTCTCTCTCACACACCTCTCTCTCTCTCTCTTTCTGTCTGTCTCTCTCTCTCTGTCTCTCTCTTTCTGTCTGTCTCTCTCTCTCTCGGTCTCTCTCTCTCTTTCTGTCTCTGTCTCTCTCTCTCTCTTTCTGTCAGTCTCTGTCTCTGTCTCTCTCTCTCTCTCTCTTTCTGTCTCTGTCTCTGTCTGTCTCTCTCTCTCTTTCTGTCTCTGTCTCTGTCTGTCTCTCTCTCTCTCACACCTCTCTCTCTTTCTGTCTCTGTCTCTGTCTCTGTCTCTCTCTCACCTCTCTCTCTCTCTCACCTCTCTCTCTCTCTCTGTCACTCTCTCTCTCTCTCACACCTCTCTCTCTCTCTCTCTCTTTCGCCCCCCCCCCCCCCCCTCCTACCCTGCCTTTCGCAACTCGTTTACCGTGTCAGTCTTGTCCACACGGTGTCAAAGTGGAATGAAACGGAAATTAACGATGAAGAAACTGGGGCATCCTAGTGCAGAAGGTCTAGGGCAATATCATTTCTATGGTGGCAGTGCTGAAATGAGGAGGAGAAAGAGAGTTTTAATGCAATTATTTGCTTGACTTATCAAGGGAGTGGAAGGGGGTTCCAATCGAGAGACAGACGTATGAGTTTAAACTCTCTTAGGAGGGGGTCGGGGTGGGGGTGAGGGGGTAACCAATTAAGCGCGCGGCCTATGTTTCTTTATTCGGCGGACTCATCACGATAGCAAGGACTTAGAATGAAGTTTATAAGAATTAAACAACCATTTGATACTGTTTCATACTTTGAAATACTTTGAGTAGCGGAACGCAGCATTTTACCACAGACAATTATTGTTCGTATCTGTTAGTGTCAGCTTCATCTTGTATTAATTATTTGCACTTCTACTTCGTAAAGAAAAAGAAGACAAGAAACTCCGGCATTGTATTCTGTACGCATTGTCCACGCTGGAACATCCACTTATGTTTTAATCGCTAATAGCAGGGCCATGATCTGCTACTCTCGCGCTACTCTCGCGCCACCTACCGTGCGAGAGTTGGAGGCCGGGAAGACCCATGGCGGCGAGGTTATTAGAATATTAGTGATCGGCTTTGGAGATTGCTAGTCCCGTGAAGAGGAATATGTGATAAGGCTGTTGACATGGCTTGAGACCTTGGCGGAGAACTTGTTTGAACAGAGAGCAAGGTCGTTGTTGTTGTGTGGACTCGTTGTAGCGTGTTGTGTGGGAAACTATAGCGGTACACAAGGGAAGATACCGGACAGTCATTAGTCATTTTTGTGGATTGGTAGTGGTGGGTCTTCGATCTGAATCAGTCTGTTCGTAGTGGGTGTATATGGCAATCCGAATGGTGCAAAAGTCCCTTTTAGCTCTTGATGTCTAAATAACACATTATTTAGCTAAATAACGCGTTATTTAGCTAAACAATGCTTTATTTAGCTATATCATGCATTATTTAGCTAAATAATGCATTGTTTAAATTAAACAATGCATTATTTACAGATACAGAAAAAAGAGAGCCCAGAGCACTAAATAATGCATTGTTTAGCATAAATAAGAGATTGTGTTTGTAAATAACTCATTATTTATAAATAATTACGCGTTTTCTCTAAACAATATATTATATGTAAATAAAGTGTTATTTAAATAAATAAAATATTATTTAGATAAATAAAATATTATTTATCTAAATAAAATATTATTTAGATAAATAAAATATTATATGTAAATAAAATATTATTTATCTAAATAAAATATTATTTATCTAAATAAAATATTATTTAGATAAATAATTTATTATTTAGATAAATAATTTATTATTTAGATAAATAATTTATTATTTAGATAAATAATTTATTATTTAGATAAATAATTTATTATTTACTGTTTTTGCCTTGAAATAGTATTATTACACTAAATAATGCTTTATATAGCTATATAATAGGTTTCCGCTATATAATTCATGATTTGGTAAATAATACATTATATACCGTAAATAAAATATTATATACCGTAAACAATTCATTGTTTAGCGCATCGCGAAGCCGTTTTTTCTCTTGTTGTTTTTTTCCACGTGTTTCCGTGGATCCACGAGAGCTCTGTTGATTCTCAAACTGACCAATCAGACAACTAGCATCTGTACACTAATTAAAGTCCCATTGTTGAGTGTGACGAAAACTCGTGGTGACGATTTTAAAACATGTTGGGTCACGCATGGTCCAATCTTACATGGTCCAATCTTACATGGTCCAACCTTACATGGTCCAACCTTACATGGTCCAACCTTACATGGTCCAATCTTACATGGTCCAACCTTACATGGTCCAACCTTACATGGTCCAATCTTACATGGTCCAATCTTACATGGTCCAACCTTACATGGTTCAACCTTACATGGTCCAATCTTACATGGTCCAATCTTGCATGGTCCAATCTTACATGGTCCAACCTTACATGGTCCAACCTTACATGGTCCAACCTTACATGGTCCAATCTTACATGGTCCAACCTTACATGGTCCAACCTTGCATGGTCCAACCTTGCATGGTCCAACCTTACATGGTCCAACCTTACATGGTCCAATCTTACATGGTCCAACCTTACATGGTCCAACCTTACATGGTCCAATCTTACATGGTCCAATCTTGCATGGACCAATCTTGCATGGTCCAACCTTGCATGGTCCAATCTTACATGGTCCAACCTTACATGGTCCAACCTTACATGGTCCAACCTTACATGGTCCAATCTTGCATGGTCCAATCTTACATGGTCCAACCTTGCATGGTCCAACCTTGCATGGTCCAATCTTACATGGTCCAATCTTACATGGTCCAACCTTACATGGTCCAACCTTACATGGTCCAACCTTACATGGTCCAATCTTACATGGTCCAACCTTACATGGTCCAACCTTGCATGGTCCAACCTTACATGGTCCAATCTTACATGGTCCAACCTTACATGGTCCAACCTTACATGGTCCAATCTTACATGGTCCAATCTTGCATGGTCCAATCTTACATGGTCCAACCTTGCATGGTCCAATCTTACATGGTCCAATCTTACATGGTCCAACCTTACATGGTCCAACCTTACATGGTCCAACCTTACATGGTCCAATCTTACATGGTCCAACCTTACATGGTCCAACCTTGCATGGTCCAATCTTACATGGTCCAATCTTACATGGTCCAACCTTACATGGTCCAACCTTACATGGTCCAACCTTACATGGTCCAATCTTACATGGTCCAACCTTACATGGTCCAACCTTACATGGTCCAATCTTACATGGTCCAATCTTGCATGGTCCAATCTTGCATGGTCCAACCTTACATGGTCCAACCTTGCATGGTCCAACCTTACATGGTCCAATCTTACATGGTCCAACCTTACATGGTCCAACCTTACATGGTCCAATCTTACATGGTCCAATCTTACATGGTCCAACCTTACATGGTTCAACCTTACATGGTCCAATCTTACATGGTCCAATCTTGCATGGTCCAATCTTACATGGTCCAATCTTACATGGTCCAACCTTACATGGTCCAACCTTACATGGTCCAACCTTACATGGTCCAATCTTACATGGTCCAATCTTGCATGGTCCAATCTTGCATGGTCCAACCTTGCATGGTCCAATCTTACATGGTCCAACCTTACATGGTCCAACCTTACATGGTCCAATCTTACATGGTCCAACCTTACATGGTCCAACCTTGCATGGTCCAATCTTACATGGTCCAATAATATATATGGACCATGTAAGATTGGACCATGTAAGGTTGGACCATGTAAGATTGGACCATGTAAGGTTGGACCATGCACGATTGGACCATGTAAGGTTGGACCATGTAAGATTGGACCATGCAAGGTTGGACCATGTAAGGTTGGACCATGTAAGATTGGACCATGCAGGGTTGGACCATGCAAGGTTGGACCATGTAAGATTGGACCATGCAAGATTGGACCATGTAAGCTTGGACCATGTAAGGTTGAACCATGTAAGGTTGGACCATGTAAGATTGGACCATGTAAGATTGGACCATGTAAGGTTGGACCATGTAAGGTTGGACCATGTAAGATTGGACCATGTAAGGTTGGACCATGTAAGGTTGGACCATGTAAGGTTGGACCATGCAAGGTTGGACCATGTAAGATTGGACCATGTAAGGTTGGACCATGTAAGGTTGGACCATGCAAGGTTGGACCATGTAAGATTGGACCATGCAAGATTGGACCATGTAAGATTGGACCATGTAAGGTTGGACCATGTAAGGTTGGACCATGTAAGATTGGACCATGTAAGGTTGGACCATGTAAGGTTGGACCATGTAAGGTTGGACCATGTAAGATTGGACCATGTAAGATTGGACCATGTAAGGTTGGACCATGTAAGATTGGACCATGTAAGGTTGGACCATGTAAGGTTGGACCATGTAAGGTTGGACCATGTAAGATTGGACCATGTAAGATTGGACCATGCAAGGTTGGACCATGCAAGGTTGGACCATGTAAGATTGGACCATGCAAGATTGGACCATGTAAGATTGGACCATGTAAGGTTGGACCATGAAAGGTTGGACCATGTAAGGTTGGACCATGTAAGATTGGACCATGCAAGGTTGGACCATGCAAGATTGGACCATGCAAGATTGGACCATGTAAGATTGGACCATGTAAGGTTGGACCATGTAAGGTTGGACCATGTAAGGTTGGACCATGTAAGGTTGGACCATGTAAGATTGGACCATGCAAGATTGGACCATGTAAGATTGGACCATGTAAGGTTGAACCATGTAAGGTTGGACCATGTAAGATTGGACCATGTAAGATTGGACCATGTAAGGTTGGACCATGTAAGGTTGGACCATGTAAGATTGGACCATGTAAAGTTGGACCATGCAAGATTGGACCATGCAAGATTGGACCATGTAAGGTTGGACCATGTAAGGTTGGACCATGTAAGATTGGACCATGTAAGGTTGGACCATGTAAGGTTGGACCATGTAAGGTTGGACCATGTAAGATTGGACCATGTAAGATTGGACCATGTAAGGTTGGACCATGTAAGATTGGACCATGTAAGGTTGGACCATGTAAGGTTGGACCATGTAAGGTTGGACCATGTAAGATTGGACCATGCAAGCTTGGACCATGTAAGGTTGGACCATGTAAGGTTGGACCATGTAAGGTTGGACCATGTAAGGTTGGACCATGTAAGATTGGACCATGCAAGGTTGGACCATGCAAGGTTGGACCATGTAAGATTGGACCATGCAAGATTGGACCATGTAAGATTGGACCATGTAAGGTTGAACCATGTAAGGTTGGACCATGTAAGATGGGACCATGTAAGATTGGACCATGTAAGGTTGGACCATGTAAGGTTGGACCATGTAAGATTGGACCATGTAAGATTGGACCATGCGTGACCCAACATGTTTTAAAATCGTCACCACGAGTTTTCGTCACACTCAACAATGGGACTTTAATTAGTGTACAGATGCTAGTTGTCTGATTGGTCAGTTTGAGAATCAACAGAGCTCTCGTGGATCCACGGAAACACGTGGAAAAAAACAACAAGAGAAAAAACGGCTTCGCGATGCGCTAAACAATGAATTGTTTACGGTATATAATATTTTATTTACGGTATATAATGTATTATTTACCAAATCATGAATTATATAGCGGAAACCTATTATATAGCTGAGTTGTTCTTCAGTACTGGTGACAGAAAGGGGGAAAAGTGGTAAAAATTCAAATCTCTAGTTTTGTTTTTGAAATATTGCTTTTCATGAAGCAGAAATACTGTAGTATCTGTTGTACATAAGAAAAAATCACTGGTTCACATGGTTCCTACATAATCTAACTTTTAAAGCTGGTTCTTGTGTGTCTGTGTGTATGTTTGTATGATGACGATAGGACCCGAAACGGCTGCACGGACTGAGACAGGAATTGCAGAGAATGTTCTTTGCCACTCGAGTCGTGTCATAAGGTACTTTTGGAATAGCAAATTTGAAAGGATTCTTCAAAAAACGGCGGAAAACATTATATACCCTGTGAGCTATCGAGGATCCTCCCCGTCTGGGCTGTCGAAACATGGTCTTGTTAAAAGACGTTTTCAAATGCGGTTAATGGGGAGATACACTCGAAGCACATTTAGCGAAGTTATGTTGCCAAATCATCAAAGATCAACATTTCACTACACGGATCGATGCACACAGTCGAAATAGATGTGACTTTCACACGACCGAAGACTACTTACTAGCAGACTAGCAGACGACAAGATCTAAATATTTAGATCAGTGAGAGCAATCCGTTGAAGAACAGTTACTCCGCTTATTCGTGCCATGAGTTTCCTTGCAGATCTGCAGTCGCGTAGTGAAATGAACTAGTGTCATCGGAAGATTCTTCTCAGTCAATGATCAAAGCACAGTAAGTTCTATGCTGACAAAAGTCACTTTCGGACAACACGACGATTGACTTAATTTATGAGCCCAAAGGTAACAATATCGACAAGAATGTA
The DNA here is from genome assembly GCF_037325665.1 of Littorina saxatilis. Classification (NCBI taxonomy): domain Eukaryota; kingdom Metazoa; phylum Mollusca; class Gastropoda; order Littorinimorpha; family Littorinidae; genus Littorina; species Littorina saxatilis. The sequence goes on from NC_090255.1 coordinate 31,575,382, forward strand.
CGCATTTGACATATTCATAGACAGTTTCCAACTCACCAGATCTGCCAAAGAGCCGTCATTTGTGAAAAAAACGATGATTTTAATCAGACAGGTATCGGAAACAAGTCTTGGTCACCTGCGTTATTCCTTCCGAGGCGACGTGACGGCGCCACATTTGTTTGTTTATGGCTGTTTATCGCGAAACAACACAGTTGAAATTTGTGTGTAAAATACCACAAATGTGTGGTGAATCAGTTCGTCATCTGCGTTTCGATGGTAATTCAGTCAGATTGGAGTTACTTTGAATCGAAGGCGAGGGTAACCTGCGTTATTTGTGGGACGGCGTGAACAAATTTGATTGCAATATTTTATACAGAAAGTAAATTTCAATGATTCTGGCTCAGACTTGTAGATCTGTTATGCAGTGTTTTGGTAGTGTATCTGCTTTTCTGCTATGAAGCTCATTTGGAGTGATACGCTGATCGAAGTGGGGTACCCTATGTGGGACATCAGCCGTATGCAGATTACGCCTCAGAACACTCTCGCATTTCACAAAGACAACAATAATTTGCAACATTTCAAGAACTGCATCAGTTTTATTAGATACTATTTCAACAAAAACAGCACAAACACGACTATTATCAACAACACAAAACGGGAGGTAAGTCTTCAAAGACGCACCAAGTGTGCGTTCCCATTTTTGGACGCCATTTTTGCTAGCATTTTCACAGTAAATCGTAATATTTCCATATCTATTGAATGATTTTGTTATTTTCTTTGATTGTGCCGATTCTCCTATCTCTCTGGCATTTACTGGGTGCTTTGTGACCAGTTTCTCCCCTAGACTGTATTGAAAAAATGCGTCCATCTGAGCTGACCCCCACTTGTGACCAGTAGCAAAGAACAACTCAGCTATATAAAGCATTATTTAGTGTAATAATACTATTTCAAGGCAAAAACAGTAAATAATAAATTATTTATCTAAATAATAAATTATTTATCTAAATAATAAATTATTTATCTAAATAATATTTTATTTAGATAAATAATATTTTATTTAGATAAATAATATTTTATTTACATATAATATTTTATTTATCTAAATAATATTTTATTTAGATAAATAATATTTTATTTATCTAAATAATATTTTATTTATTTAAATAACACTTTATTTACATATAATATATTGTTTAGAGAAAACGCGTAATTATTTATAAATAATGAGTTATTTACAAACACAATCTCTTATTTATGCTAAACAATGCATTATTTAGTGCTCTGGGCTCTCTTTTTTCTGTATCTGTAAATAATGCATTGTTTAATTTAAACAATGCATTATTTAGCTAAATAATGCATGATATAGCTAAATAAAGCATTGTTTAGCTAAATAACGCGTTATTTAGCTAAATAATGTGTTATTTAGACATCAAGAGCTAAAAGGGACTTTTGCACCATTCGGATTGCCATAGGTGTATTGGGCAGGAGGAGGGGGGGGGGGGTCTGGAGAGGTGGTAGAGGTGTATGTCTGCGTGGGTGTATGTTGGTGTGCCAGTGTGTGTGTGTGTCTGTGTCTGTGTGTCTGTCTGTCTGTCTGTCTGTCTGTCTGTCAGTCTGTGTGAGGATTGGTGGGCGGGGCATCAGTGTTGTGACAGAGTGGCCGTATTTTTAGAGTCAGGATTGGTACTTGTAAAGACATTACCGGTTTGAAAAATGACTACACTGAAAGTGAGACAAGACCAATGCAGAACACTGTCTTCACCAAATATTATTCACCAACATTGCAAAAACAATAGCAGAGAGACAGAGAGGGGGATATGGAAAGGGGAAAATCGACCGGTATGACCAGCCCTCCGCTTATCTGGCCACAGGGCGATGACAACACTAAACTCAATAAGATTCCAGCATCTCCAGGCATTCAAGACGCTATTTGGCGGAGAGGGCCCACGCTGGATTACAACAAGGCTTGGCTCTGCTTGGCCTCTCTTTGTTTGCAAACAAGAATCGTGGAATTTCCATTTTCCATAATCGCGGACTGTAGGGGTTTCTTATACGGGTGTGGATTTTGCGTATGGCAAAGAGAATAGTGTGGTAATATTGGAGCGGTTAAAATGTTTTGGGTTGAGCTGGGTTGTGTTTCCCGTTCTTGTTTTGGGTTGGATTGGATTGGATAATTTGAATATTGAATATATTGCTACTGCAAATGTAAGTTTGTTACATAATTATACCGCTTTGACATAATCAGCAGTATCAAATAATACATGTATAAATGCGAATACGTCACTGCACTTTGATGCTTTATAGTGAACTCGGCATGCATTGCTGGATCACCCCCCGCGGGTTAGGGGGAGTCCCATATTGGTTGGGACGAGAAAGAATTTACCCGATGCTACCCAGCATGTCGTAAGAGGCGACTAACGGTTCTGTTTCTCCTTTTACCCTTGTTAAGTGTTTCTTGTATAGAATATAGTCAATGTTTGTAAAGATTTTAGTCAAGCAGTATGTAAGAAATGTTAAGTCCTTTGTACTGGAAACTTGCATTCTCCCAGTAAGGTCATATATTGTACTACGTTGCAAGCCCCTGGAGCAATTTTTTGATTGGTGCTTTTGTGAACAAGAAACAATTAACAAGTGGCTCTATCCCATCTCCCCCCTTTCCCCTATCCCATCTCCCCCCGTTCCCCGTCGCGATATAACCTTGAATGGTTGAAAACGACGTTAAACACCAAATAAAGAAAGAAAGAAAGATTGCTGGATCTAGTCCGTGGTTTGTTTAATCCCATACTGATTCATTATGGCACCATCTTTATGGGACTTGATCGTAGTTAAGAGTAAATATTTTTTTTGCGATGTCACAGTGACTGTAATGTAGATGGCGCCTTTGTGAAAGAAGCAGCCAAATGACAGGGGGGAGGGGGAGGGGGGGGGGGGGTAGAGAGTTCACGAGTCTAAAATGGTCAAATGAAAACTAAAAAAAAAGTTCAAACAAAGCAAAAGACAGATGGAGCAAATGAGAAAAGAAACAAACAAACAAAGCTACAAAGAAACGAAGACA
>NC_090255.1:31583415-31595915 GCF_037325665.1 Littorina saxatilis
TCTCTCTCTCTCTCTCTCTCTCTCTTTAAAGAGTATCTGTCTGTCTGTTGGTCTGTTTACAACACATTCGCTTCTCAAAAACATCTTATTCTCCTTTGTTAGTTTGATCCTTTGGCGTACACATTCAGCTTTCTTGCTTTCTGGTCCAAGTTTGTTCTCTTCTTTTTTCCTTTTTTTCTGACCCCCCCCCCCCCTCCCCTTCCCCCCTCATCCCACCGGCTTACCCTTCCGTTTTTGTGTTTGGTGTGTGCTTATCATTAATCTTGTTCCAACCTCCATCCCTTTCGCATTGTCAAGAGAACCACACACAAAAATGCATAAAGGTATGCCGTAGAACAAACATAAAACAAAGATCGAAAAAAAGCAACAAACGCCACACTCCATGAGGTGTTCTCGAGTAACCCAGTTGGCAAAAAAAAACACCGGAGGATTCGGGTGAAGAATTTGCGTAGAAACCCAATGAACCGATTTTAATGAGAGGAACACGAGTTGTGTTCTTGCTTTGCGTCTGCCTCATTCAATGGGTTTCTTCTTCACTTGCAGGCATTTTTAGAACTTTCTCGATCCTGCCTTTACATTGGAACCGGTGTAATACGAAATGTTTACTCCACGAAAAATTTACTCCGGAGTAAATATTTCGTACGAAATTCTTACTCCGAGTACACTTTTCGTACGAGAAATGAACTCCCCAAGGCACGAACAAATTACTCCCTCCACGAAATTTTTACTCCCCATTTTTTTTACTTCCAGTAAAAATCTCGTACGCAAAAATGGGATGCGGGCGAAGGGATAATGCCAATAAGTGATCTCGCGCACACGAATGTCGCGCTACCCTCCTTCCACCCCTTCCACCACCAAGACTAACAGGGGACAAGGGAGTAACAATTTCGTACACCTGGCATGGGAAGTTAAATTGCTCGTGTTGGGGTGAAGTAATTTATTCGTTAATTATTCGTCAGGGGAGTAACATTTTTGAACGAAATGTTTGCTCGGAACTCACCTGTCTTGGGGAGTAATTTTCTCCTGCAATGGGGGAGTGCTTTTTTCGTAAAGGGAGTAACGTTTTCGTACGAAATGTTTACTCCGGAGTAAAAATCTCGTGGGAGTCATTTTCTCGTGTTACACCGGCCCTCCTTTTTTTTGAGACCTCAACAAAAAAATCGGTGGCAAGAGTGTGTAAGATTTCATTTGGTGACACATTTTATGACGCTATGAACAGAAAATCAGAGAAAGTAAGGTCAGGGGGAGTTGGGGGTGGGGAGGGGGGTCAAATGTATAGGTTTGAAGAGAGGGGCTCCATTATATTCCCTTTCGTTTTTTTCTCACCGTTTTGACTACACTAGTAGGCAACTACACTAGCTGGGACGTTTTTTTGTCGTATATATATTTTTTTTTTCAATGTTTACTCGCATTCACGAAGCTGCAAAAATTTCAAATCAGATATGCATGAAACCTTGGAACTGTTTATTTATTCATGCTCGCAAAGCAGATTTATGTTTTGCTTGAACATTACAGATCTGTGTTCAGTGTTGACTGGAATTGTTCAGTACCGTGCCTCTTGGCTGTTAAACGAAGGGGCCGTGTTCCAGTGCATACAAAGTTGCAAGGTACAACCAAATATTAGAGCAAGCAGCCTGAAACAAAACCGCTTCGAAGCATGTACAAACTATTATTTAAATTGTTTTTACTCGCATTCGCGAAGCTGCAAAAATGTAAAATCAGATAAGCATTAAACCTTAGAACTGTTTATTTATTTATGCTCGCAAAGCAGATTTCTTTGGTGCTTGAACAGTACAGATATTAATTAAACGAAGGGGCCGTGTTCCAGTGCATAAAAAGCGCAAGGTAGAACACAATATTAGAGCAAGCAGCCAGAAACAAAACCGCTTCGAAGCATGCGTGGGGTAACGGATGAAGCGGGTGGGAAGGGGTTAGGGGGAATGAGGGGGTGGGGGAGGGCTCATGAGGGGCGGGGGAGGGGGAGGGGTCATGAGGGGCGGGGAGGATCGTGTGTGTGTCGGGGAGGATTAAGAGCTTTTCGCACAAGGGCTTCGTGTTTAATTGAGGACTAATTCGCACCATTAGTCTTGGCACTCATGTCGGCCAAAGGGGGGAAGGCCGAACCGTGCGCGAAGAAAGTTGCAAGAAACCTACAAGACGCTTTAATTTTAAAGGGACAGAGTCCGAGTGGTGTTAAAAGATCAAACTCGAGCATACTATGTTTGCGCTTCGACACAAAAAGGTCTGCGAGACACTATGTCAAAAACTTGCATTTTACCGAAAGCGGTCAGTGCATGTGTAACCGTGTGCCGAAATACTACGATCACCTCGGGAAGCGAAGTGCAATCAAACAGGATTGAAAATGTTAGGGCTAATTTCTTAGCCCTATAAAAACTGTTATGCAAACCCGAAGGTTTCCATGAACATACAGACAATCGGAAACCACCAGACCCCATCACAAACAGAATCTCACAAACCACTGGTGTTGACTTTTAAAGGCCAACAACTCGGGTGCAGAGTCTGCTGTGAAAGGAGCGGTAGCCTCCCCTGTCACGCATGTACCATTATTTCTGTAACCAACTTATGAAATCAGGGTCTCTAATAAGACAGAGCCTTTAACCTGTTTACGACATAAACCCTAACCCTAACCTTTACTAAGAGTCAAACCTCTGAAGACATGACACCCTTGGGACCAGCTACAAGTGTCCCTTCGTTGCAGGTGGCCTTTTGTAACAGGTTTATTTGGTAAAGATAGTGATCAAGGGACAAAAGAATGTGTCCGTCATTAGGGAGCGGCCTCACGTCGCAGGTACCACTGTTATTCTAACCCGTCAAAACTACCGGAAGTTTACGTTTTGATAAATAAAACATTCACAAGCACATCGACACGATGGTCTTTACGTTATCCACAAGCACATCGACACGATGGTCTTTACGTTAGCCACAAGCACATCGACACGATGGTCTTTACGTTAGCCACAAGCACATCGACACGATGGTCTTTACGTTAGCCACAAGCACATCGACACGATGGTCTTTACGTTAGCAGCCTATCTGTATTTGAAGTTCTTATTCCAATAATGCAGACAATATTTCTCCAGTCTTTTAGCCAAAAAGAAACACTTTTACGAGCGGACAGTACCCCTTTAAACGGGGAAGGTGCACTCATGTCGGTCGATTAGGGAGAGAAAGACCGAGCGTGAAGAAAGTTGCAAGCAAACGTACAAGGCACTTTTAAATTTGGAAGGTGCAGTAGAAATTCAGGGGACGGGGGAGCGCGGAGACGGGTGGGGGGAGGGGGGGTGGGGTGGTGGGGTGGTGGTGAAGTGAAAGGAGGGGGAGGGGCAGACAGGGGAAGATGTTTGAAGTCTTTCCATTCTCTTTGTTGAGCTTGAATCTAAAGTGAACAAGTGTTCTGAGCCAAGGGCATACTTCGGTGTTCTCAGAACCAACATCATCAGAAGCCTCTGTGATCTGTAATTCCAGAAACCTTCCCCCCCCCCCCCATCCCCACTCCAGTACCCCCCACCCCCACCCCCCCCAAACCACCACCTTCACAACCACCACCACACAATACATGGTTTCTAAAGAGTTGGTCGAGAACAAAACAGAGAATTAGATCAATGCCCAGTCAGACGTGGATGACGTGAATGACCCCCTGGTGACAAGAAACCCCAACAACCAACCAATAAATCAACCAAAGAATATTGAAGTGTGTTTATTCTTGAAAATTAGCAGTCTTATTGTTTCCGCTCTTTTCAAAAATCAAACGTTTACGAAAACAAAAGTTCACAAAAAGTAAAAGAAACTTTCAGAAATCTCATCAGTGATTCTCATAACTATGAGTGTCTACTGCCTCGTTCGCGTGCGAATCCGACTCTTTCCATCTGGGCCGCAACTGCTCAACATAGCTGTCGTCACCTTCCCCGACAGGCCGCGATGAAATCAGCAATGGCGGTCTCTAATACAGCCCGCGTACAATGAAACATAGAAGTGCCTCCGCGTTCTGACAAGTCGGCGTTTGTTTTGTGCCTGCGTGTCATCTGCTGGTGATCAGACTTAAACTTTGAACCCGCCGTTACGTTCACACGCCGTCACCACAGCCTCTTGTTGTGTGAACGTTTTTAAGGAGTTTTAGGTGTTTTGGTGTAATAATCTGCGTGAACGTTACGCCGTTAGTACTTGACTGACGTAGGCATGAGAATCTTTCTGTTTTTTGTGGATTTTTTTCTTTTGTTTTTCCCTGGGGTATGACAATTTTGACTTGGAAAATGCACTCATTTTTTTTTTATTATTGATTTTGAAGCTGAAATGAAAGCAGTACTACTCATCAGTGAAATGTCGTGTTGGTGTAGCAATTCATGGTCAAGGAAATTAAATTTAGATTTTTACGTATTTTAGAGTTGGACAAACTTGCAATTTCACCCTTTCTAATAATTGTAGTTGTCATATGTGGATGCAGTGTATGGCAAGATCTGTTAATCTGAATGCAAAAGCAAGCTAGGGAAAGGGCAATATTCTAAATACAATAAATCATTCTCATTCTGATCCTTGTGTCATCTGCTGATATTGTGATAACCAACATCATGTTCAGCGAGTTCTGTTTGTTCAGAGTTTTGTTTCACTTGCCTGCAATTAATCTTGATTCAACTTGCTCCCACAAAACTTACGTGACACAGATTGATGCTGTGCGCAGTTTTACTTTTAGGGAGCTTTAGATCTACGAAGTCGAGAGTGCAGCGCAATCAGCCGGTTTGCATGTCTGTAAAATGTCTTAATATGGGGATATTTTGCGCGCAACTGCGCTGTACAAGACTTTAAGGCGGTCCTCAGTTCAGCCCGAAGTCGACTTCGCGAAGTCTTTTTACCAAAAACTTAGTGCCGAAGGTTCGTGCGGCCAGCTTTGCGAAGTAGACTTCGCCCAGTTAAGGACAGGCTTTACACTGCAGCAGTGATCCTCTGCAGTTTAAGCCTGATATTAACTTGGACGGAGTCGACTTCGCAAAGCTCGATTGCTGCACGAAGCTTTGGCACTGATTTTTTTCAGTAACAAGACTTCGGAAAGTCTTTGCGGTGTCAACTTTGGCACTGAATTCTCAGTAACAAGAATTCGAACAGTCTTTGCGGTGTCAACTTTGACACTGAATTCTCAGTAACAAGAATTCGAACAGTCTTTGCGGTGTCAACTTTGACACTGACTTCTCAGTAACAAGAATTCGAAAAGTCTTTGCGGTGTCAACTTTGACACTGACTTCTCAGTAACAAGAATTCGAAAAGTCTTTGCGGTGTCAACTTTGACACTGACTTCTCAGTAACAAGAATTCGAACAGTCTTTGCGGTGTCAACTTTGACACTGACTTCTCAGTAACAAGAATTCGAAAAGTCTTTGCGGTGTCAACTTTGGCACTGACTTCTCAGTAACAAGAATTCGAAAAGTCTTTGCGGTGTCAACTTTGACACTGACTTCTCAGTAAAGAATTCGAAAAGTCTTTGCGGTGTCAACTTTGACACTGATTTTCAGTAACAAGAATTCGAACAGTCTTTGCGGTGTCAACTTTGACACTGATTTTCAGTAACAAGAATTCGAAAAGTCTTTGCGGTGTCAACTTTGACACTGATTTTCAGTAACAAGAATTCGAACAGTCTTTGCGGTGTCAACTTTGACACTGATTTTCAGTAACAAGAATTCGAAAAGTCTTTGCGGTGTCAACTTTGACACTGAATTCTCAGTAACAAGACTTCGAAAAGTCTTTGCGGTGTCAACTTTGGCACTGAATTCTCAGTAACAAGAATTCGGAAAGTCTTTGCGGTGTCAACTTTGGCACTGAATTCTCAGTAACAAGAATTCGAACAGTCTTTGCGGTGTCAACTTTGACACTGACTTCTCAGTAACAAGAATTCGAAAGTCTTTGCGGTGTCAACTTTGACACTGACTTCTCAGTAACAAGAATTCGAAAAGTCTTTGCGGTGTCAACTTTGACACTGACTTCTCAGTAACCAGAATTCGAACAGTCTTTGCGGTGTCAACTTTGACACTGACTTCTCAGTAACAAGAATTCGAACAGTCTTTGCGGTGTCAACTTTGACACTGACTTCTCAGTAACAAGAATTCGAAAAGTCTTTGCAAAGTCAACTTTGACACTGACTTCTCAGTAACAAGAATTCGAACAGTCTTTGCGGTGTCAACTTTGACACTGACTTCTCAGTAACAAGAATTCGAACAGTCTTTGCGGTGTCAACTTTGGCACTGACTTCTCAGTAACAAGAATTCGAAAAGTCTTTGCGGTGTCAACTTTGACACTGACTTCTCAGTAACAAGAATTCGAACAGTCTTTGCGGTGTCAACTTTGACACTGACTTCTCAGTAACAAGAATTCGAAAAGTCTTTGCGGTGTCAACTTTGGCACTGACTTCTCAGTAACAAGAATTCGAAAAGTCTTTGCGGTGTCAACTTTGACACTGACTTCTCAGTAACAAGAATTCGAAAAGTCTTTGCGGTGTCAACTTTGACACTGAATGCTCAGTAACAAGAATTCGAAAAGTCTTTGCGGTGTCAACTTTGACACTGACTTCTCAGTAACAAGAATTCGAAAAGTCTTTGCGGTGTCAACTTTGACACTGACTTCTCAGTAAAGAATTCGAAAAGTCTTTGCGGTGTCAACTTTGACACTGACTTCTCAGTAACAAGAATTCGAAAAGTCTTTGCGGTGTCAACTTTGACACTGACTTCTCAGTAACAAGAATTCGAAAAGTCTTTGCGGTGTCATCTTTGGCACTGATTTTCAGTAACAAGAATTCGAAAAGTCTTTGCGGTGTCAACTTTGACACTGACTTCTCAGTAAAGAATTCGAAAAGTCTTTGCGGTGTCAACTTTGACACTGACTTCTCAGTAACAAGAATTCGAAAAGTCTTTGCGGTGTCAACTTTGACACTGACTTCTCAGTAACAAGAATTCGAAAAGTCTTTGCGGTGTCAACTTTGACACTGACTTCTCAGTAAAGAATTCGAAAAGTCTTTGCGGTGTCAACTTTGACACTGATTTTCAGTAACAAGAATTCGAACAGTCTTTGCGGTGTCAACTTTGACACTGACTTCTCAGTAAAGAATTCGAACAGTCTTTGCGGTGTCAACTTTGACACTGACTTCTCAGTAACAAGAATTCGAACAGTCTTTGCGGTGTCAACTTTGGGCTAGATTGAGCAATGATTTTACGCTTGTACAAACCAAGCAACCTTTCTCATCCTCTTATTTTCCGTGGCTATTTTCAGATGGTCAAGAGTACTGGGCAGACATGGAGGGCAGGGAGTGTGTCAACTGTGGGTCCATCTCCACGCCACTGTGGCGGAGGGACGGCACTGGACACTACCTGTGCAACGCCTGTGGCCTCTACCACAAGATGAACGGGCTCAACAGACCCCTCATCAAGCCGCAGCGAAGACTGGTGAGTGTATACTGTTGGTTGTAACAGTGTTGTATTATTGTTGTTTTTGTTTGTTTGAATGTCTGTTTGTGTTTTTGTCTGTGTGGGATTTTTGTTCGTTCGTTTGTTTGTTTGCTCGTTTGTATGCTTGTTTGTTTGTTTGTTGAATGGCACGGTCTTTCCAGGGCGTGCAAACATGCAGTTCATCATCTCAGATCTGGCCTTGGCTTTAACATGGGATCGATAAGATTGTTGATAGATTCTTTGTTCATTATGTTTCGTGTAAATAATATGGTGGGTGAATTGATGGCTTGATTGAACCCTTACTGGGTTGGGTTTGGGGTGAAGGCAACACAGTAACGCCACGCGACGAATCGTCGCGATCGCTTCAGTTATATACAAGTACTTATTAGTTTCAAGTCGAATTTAATTACTGTCATTTGTTATCATATCACACTGTAGCCTACCTACTCTTAGCGTCAAACAACCTTAGCTCGACAGCTACGATTCTCAAGGTAAAAGCTAAGATTGTTTTGTCTTTGTGTCTTTGAGCAGTCAGCATCTCGCCGTGTGGGCCTGTCCTGTGCCAACTGCCACACCACCACCACCACCCTGTGGCGACGTAGCAACGAGGGGGAACCCGTCTGCAACGCCTGTGGCCTCTACTACAAACTGCATGGGGTGAGAATCATTTGAAGATGAACTCTGTACTAATATGTTTGATATAACTTTAATATCATACATTCGTGTGCATGCACTAACTATGGGAACATGCGAATGTGTTCAAATATACCTGACGAAGCAGGACAAAGGTGGTGGCTTTTTTTCAAGATACCCAAGTGGTGCATGAAAAAGTACACGGTATACGTGTACTTCAACGAACAATGTTTTAACAGTACCTTACTTTTCTTTAGACATTCTCAAAGATGTATTTGTGCATATTCGAATGCACCACTTAACATCCGTTGTGCAAATTAACACACAATAAGGAATTGTATGTTGAACGATTCCTTTTCTGCCTGTCAGTCTTGTTGACATTACATTTGGAATGACAGCCAACGAAAAGTCGACGATAAAAAAATAACGATGGCAACGTCATAATAATGAAGATTTTTTTTTTAAAAGCAGCATTTTAAATATTTTTGACAGAGCATGACATCAATTGTGTTTTTCATTATTAAAGGTGAATCGCCCGCTGGCAATGAAGAAGGATGGCATTCAGACCCGGAAACGGAAACCGAAGAGCGCCAAGACAAAACCTTCCTCCAAATCTGAAGACAATGGTGAGTAATTAATACACGCAAAATAGGAGATGGAAAAGGGGGAGAAAGTGTGTGTGTGTGTGTGCCTGTGTGTGTCTGTGCCTGTGTGTGTGTGAGTGAGCCTGTGTGTGTCTCTGTGTGTGTGCCTGTGTGAGCCTGTGTGTGTCTGTCTGGCTGTCTGGCTGTGTGAACAAATCTAAGAGCAGACGGGTCTTATCTGTATGTCCCTTTTTCACAATGGGTTTCTTTTTTTTTTCTTTTTTTTTAATTCTCTTTTTGTACATTTTTTTTTTACATGTATATATGTTGTACATTACAGGACATCACCTAACCGAAAGGACAGAATCATATAACAGAAAAGCACACTTGGACAATTACAACATACATGGGGTGGGAGGATGGAATGGGGAGGGGGGGATGTTCAGTGGTTTGGTGGTCGCATTATCAAAAGGTTTTAAGAACGAAAAAACCTAAGGGTTACATCAAAACGTGCATATACAGGCGCCAATCCTTGTATAATTTATCTACTGTATTATTCACAACTGCGTTATACTTTTCACAAATAAATCTTTGCTTAAAGTTTCTACTAAATGTCTGAAAATGAGGGGTCTTTTTGTTCATTTTGGAAATATATACATGGTGTTTGGCACAGATTAATAACACATCAAAAGCTTTATCGGTGACTACATTGTTCGCCACTCCAAGAAGAACCAGTTCTTTAGACAGTTTTAAATTGTTGCAATGGGTGCAGTTCGCCTTTAGCCAATTTACAAAATCTATCCAAAAAGTCTGCACTTTATCACACTCCCAAAACATATGTAAAAGGGTTTCTTCATTTCTACCACAAAATGTACACAATGACGTATCCACAATTTTTCGCAAAAATAGAAACCTTTCTGTGGGCAAAATTCTGTACAATAATCGGTACTGGAACCATCTCAGACAAGTGTCTTTTGTTGTTTTAAAAACATGTTGAAAAATAGCCTTCTTATCTAACAAACAGTCTAAAGATTCAGACCATTTTTCGATACATTTTGGGACCGTAGCATGTTCAATCAGTTTTTTGTAAATAAGTTGTGTCTTACCTTTACAAATACATTTCCACACAATGGGCTCTGTCATAATAATGGGTTTCTAATCCATTCTGTTCTGTTTAAAGTTACTCGAGAACCCCCTGCCCCCCCACCCCCTTTAGGGAGGTAGAAGAAATGCAATATTCCCTGCTACCTTTTCACTTTCTAATCCACGGCCTCTGTTTCTCTTTCAGAGAACAAGACTAGCAATCAATCCAGCAGCGGCAACAACAACAACAATAACAACAATAACAGCTCTAAATCATCGCCAGAAAACATCATCAAGTTGGAACCAAAGTCAGCTGACAACGACACCCTCCACCACCCTCATCACGATCACCAGACCTCCCCCTCCGCCCCCCAGCACCACCACCCTCCTCCTCCCCCAATTGGACACAACCACTCTGCCTACAGCCTCGCCAACGGGTACCTCACTCCCCCCAAGATGGAAAACGGCTACCTGACTCCGCCCAAGATCGAGCCTGACGTCATGGCCACTCTCGGTCACACCGTGTCCAGCATGACGTCATCCTACAGCATGGCGCCGCCGCACATGACGTCATCCCACATGACGCATATGACGTCATCTCACAACTACCTGATGCCTCCCTCGCCTCCCAAAGCCGTCCCTGTTGCCATGGACGACGGATATGCGCGTCATCATCTGCTCCACAACGAGGCTGCGCATCACGTGCAGGGCGATGCGCATGCGCACGCGCACGCATCTGCGTCGTCCATGCACATGCAAACCTCTGAGCCGTCATCTCTGCATACGGTGTCTGTAGGTGCCAGTTAGAAAGAAGCATGACGGAAATACTACCCTGAAACAGGAGTCACTGGAAACAAGTCAAAAAGTTGTGACGTATAACACATGAATTGATGACGTCAAGATGAAACTCGTTGCAGCACTGAAACGGGATAGAACTGTGTGGGGTTAAGGTCTGTCACTCAAGCGAATAGTGGACAGAGAAACTGATCGAACATAAAGACAGTGCTCCTTCGCATGATACAACTCAACTGGACTCACATCGAAACTGCTGCAGTACTCTGTTTAAGATCCTGATTATGGCACTGTTAAGACACTAGATTCTCTTGATAAGAATGGGTATTTCGAGGACTGTGACTTTCCCGCATGAAATCGGTAATAAGTAATGCTGTTACGACACAGTTTTCGTCATGACGTGACACAAGTGTATCGCGTCAATCCTACACAAAGAACTACTGTCACCTACTGTCTGGACTGAACATTCGCGATGACTCAATCCTACGACGTCAGTGAAATCTACAGGGGACACTGTGGTATTACATGTGCTTATTGTTAAACTCAGTATTTTGATTCTTTCTAATAACTAGGTCAACTTTAGTTTGACGTCGAACGGTTCTTTGAACAGGGTTTTGAATCGTCTTCAAAATCTGGCTGCATTGACGTATTTTACTGTTGGACGTTTTGTAGATTGAACAGAGCTTATAATAGCAGTCAATATCCGTCGACTTGACAGTTCTTCTGTTACGTACACATTAGTATCGATGACGTCAAGAAGTTTGATGACGCAACCATTGTACTTGATGACGCAAGGACCACTATTCAGCGTCATATGTAGTCTGAGAAAATGAGCCGGAACTCTGACCTAGACTTACAATGGGTTTTGGGGGACTGCTTCTTTTCTTCGAAGTGCACTTCTGAGCGTTTTTACATTATTCGGCTTCCTCAAGCCAGACGTTCGGTGTGCGTTTTGGGGTTGTTCCAATGTCTCTTTAATTTTGAGAGAGAGGGAACGAGGGAGAATAGGAGAGACTGTCATCATGGTACACTACATTGGGGTGTGCACGTTAAAGATCCCACGATTGACAAAAGGGTCTTTCCTGGCAAAATTGTATTGGCATAGATAAAAAATGTCCACCAAAATACCCGTGTGACTTGGAATAATAGGCCGTGAAAAGTAGGATATGCGCCGAAATGGCTGCGATCTGCTGGTCGATGTGAATGCGTGATGTAATGTGTAAAAAATTCCATCTCACACGGCATAAATAGATCCCTGCGCCTTGAGTCCGAGTCTGGAGATACGCGCGCGATATAAGACTTCATATAACTTTAATTTTGAGAGAGAGGGAACGAAGGAGAATAGGAGAGACTGTCATCATGAATGACGTGACATTGATTGCGTTATTGATGATCGATGTTTATTATTGATCTTTGATGCAAAACTTAAATCAAAACATTTTATGACAACTATTCACCAAATCATAACTGACGTATGAGTCATACCTGAATGGAGTTCAATTAATGTTCATAATATGCATGTATCACAGTAATATACTTCATGTTCTGTTTGTGATGTTTTCAGCATTATGTTCATATTAATCACAGACAATTGCGATTTCAAAACTAACTAATCACACACAACACAGAAGGTTATGACACGGTAATTAAGTATGGAAACCTAATTTGCTAAGCTGTAAATATGACGAGAAAGAAAAGTTGGTTGTATGGTTAATTTCGAAGCAAAACATCCGTCCTGCCTAAAAAAAACAAAAGTGGCGTGTGTGTGTGTGTGTGTGTGTGTGTGTGTGTGTGTGTGTGTGTGTGTGTGTGTGTGTGTGTGTGTGTGTGTGTGTGTGTGTATGTGCGTGCGTGCGTGTTAAACTCACAAGAGTGAGAGAGAGAGAGAGAGAGCTTTGTTGTGATCGATTTCACGGATTCTAATCCAAAGATTTAACCACAACCGTACAATCATTTTCGTTTAA
>NC_090255.1:31600915-31608681 GCF_037325665.1 Littorina saxatilis
GAACTCACAGAACACGTGGAATTGACAAGAAGAGCGGGGTATTCGTTGCGCTGAGAAGGATAGCACGCTTTTCTGTACCTCTCTTTGTTTTAACTTTCTGAGCGTGTTTTTAATCCAAACATATCATATCTATATATTTTTGGAATCAGGAACCGACAAGGAATAAGATGAAAGTGTTTTTAAATTGATTTCGAAAAAAAAAATTTGATAATAATTTTTATATATTTAATTTTCAGAGCTTGTTTTTAATCCGAATATAACATATTTATATGTTTTTGGAATCAGCAAATGATGGAGAATAAGATAAACGTAAATTTGGATCGTTTTATAAATTTTTATTTTTTTTTTACAATTTTCAGATTTTTAATGACCAAAGTCATTAATTAATTTTTAAGCCACCAAGCTGAAATGCAATACCGAACCCCGGGCTTCGTTGAAGAGTACTTGACCAAAATTTCAACCAATTTGGTTGAAAAATGAGGGCGTGACAGTGCCGCCTCAACTTTCACGAAAAGCCGGATATGACGTCATCAAAGACATTTATCAAAAAAATGAAAAAAACATTCGGGGATTTCATACCCAGGAACTCTCATGTCAAATTTCATAAAGATCGGTCCAGTAGTTTAGTCTGAATCGCTCTACACACACACACACACACACGCACGCACGCACGCACGCACACACATACGCACATACACCACGACCCTCGTTTCGATTCCCCCTCGATGTTAAAATATTTAGTCAAAACTTGACTAAATATAAAAAGCACAATAACTTAAAAATATGTTTTTTTGGAGAAAAAAATAAAAAAATCCCGACCTACCAACCTTATTTATACATTTAGTCAAGTTTTGACTAAATGTTTTAACATAGAGGGGGGAATCGAGACGAGGGTCGTGGTGTATGTGTGTCTGTCTGTCTGTCTGTCTGTCTGTCTGTCTGTCTGTGTGTGTGTGTGTAGAGCGATTCAGACTAAACTACTGGACCGATCTTTATGAAATTTGACATGAGAGTTCCTGGGTATGATATCCTCAGACGTTTGTTTCATTTTTTTGATAAATGTCTTTGATGACGTCATATCCGGCTTTTCGTGAAAGTTGAGGCGGCACTGTCACGCTCTCATTTTTCAACCAAATTGGTTGAAATTTTGGTCAAGTAATCTCCGACAAAGCCCGGACTTCGGTATTGCATTTCAGCTTGGTGGCTTAAAAATTAATTAATGACTTTGGTCATTAAAAATCTGAAAATTGTAAAAAAATAAAAAAATTTATAAAACGATCCAACTTTACGTTCATCTTATTCTCCATTATTTTCTGATTCCAAAAACATATAAATATGTTATATTTGGATTAAAAACAAGCTCTGAAAATTAAAAATATAAAAATTATGATCAAAATTAAATTTTCGAAATCAATTTAAAAACACTTTCATCTTATTCCTTGTTGGTTCCTGATTCCAAAAACATATAGATATGATATGTTTGGATTGAAAACACGCTCAGAAAGTTAAAACGAAGAGAGGTACAGAAAAGCGTGCTATCCTTCTCAGCGCAACTACTACCCCGCTCTTCTTGTCAATTTCACTGCCTTTGCCATGAGCGGTGGACTGACGATGCTACGAGTATACGGTCTTGCTGCGTTGCATTGCGTTCAGTTTCATTCTGTGAGTTCGACAGCTACTTGACTAAATGTTGTATTTTCGCCTTACGTGACTTGTTTTGGTCTATGTTACCGTAAACAGACTTTTTTGGTTTTTTTTGCCTAATCAAACGTTCCATAAAATTACCTTACTTGTTTCGTTTCTAGCCTTGATTTTGAAACGTTGCAAGTCTGTCTGTTTTGAATGTATGTGCTATAGAATAGCATGTACATGTACAACAAAACTGTCAACATTTTAAGGAAATAAGCTCATGGTTCATTTGGCTGGCAAGTTTGAAAAGATCTCGAATGGACGAGCGCCCCCCGAGCTGAATTTGATTTAGAAGTACAACAACATTTAAGGATAAAGGTTACCAATAGATGCACAGCCTGGTGGTGACCTCGCGAGTAAGAGTCTAATGTTGTATGACAAAGTCACCGACACAATTTCGAGGGGGAGACATCAGTGCAAAAAACATGACAGAATGTTACAGAAGGTTATTTACGTGACGCCGTTATTCGCATAATATCAATCAATCAATCAATGAGGCTTATATCGCGCATATTCCGTGGGTACAGTTCTAGGCGCTCTGCAGTGATGCCGTGTGAGATGAAATTTTATACGGCCAGTAATTGCAGCCATTTCGGCGCATATTTACCTTTCACGGCCTATTATTCCAAGTCACACGGGTATAGGTAGACAATTATTAACTGTGCCTAAGCAATTTTTGCCAGGAAAGACCCTTTTGTCAATCGTGGGATCTTTAACGTGCACACCCAATGTAGTGTACACGGGGGGGAGTTCTGACACCGAAGAGAGTCAGCACACAAATTTGACTCTGAAATAAATTTCCGCCGAACCTGGGATCGAACTCACGCTGACAGCGGCCAACTGAATACAAATCCAGCGCGCTACCAACTGAGCTATATCCCCGCCCCAACGTCTTCTCAAACTGTGTTTCACTTTTGACGTAAGAGATATTACTTTTGACGTAAGAGATTTTACTTTTGACGTAAGAGATTTTTGACGTAAGAGATTTTACTTCGGAAAAGAGTGTCAAGAAGATAAATCTTGGTTACTTTTTTCGTTGTCGTTTCTCATTAAACAAACCGACATAGTTATTTGAGAGTTTATTGTATTTGCTACCTGGGCTCCATGGTAAAGAATATGTACAGTCATTAATTCTCAGCGACTGACTGGTGTGCAGGCTTTTCACAACTACTGACGTGGGGCTGGGGTTGGGAGGGGAAGGGGATGGGGGGGGGGGGGGGACCTTGCGTTCCCGTCAATTCAGCTCCACCACAACCTCAGTCCCGGGCCGACTGTCTGCGAGCCCATTTGTGACCGCCAAGGCCTGTCGCACACACCAGCCGGACTGACCGTGCAAAACAGCGACACAAGAAAAATGTTCATTCAAAATGAACAGCGTCGATGCAATGTCCACCAAAGATTTATTTTGGGAAGTGTTAAAGGTAAGGGTCAAAAGTTAATAAATTGCATGTTGTGCTGGATATATAAATTGTTTAGGCCTAAAAAAAAAAATAGGTGTGGTTACGGTAACCCGACCTACCCTATTTTTAGGGGCCGATCCTATAACTTTTTATTACAGTAAACAACAAAAAAACCAAAAAAAACCAGTGCAAAAAACGCAATGAAAGCGAAAGCGCCCGTGTCGCACACTTATTTCCCTGTCAAGTAGGTTTAATTTGTACACATTAGAAAAAAAAGTTTAAAAAAAAAAGTGATTGCCTACCTACCTACCCTATTTTTTTTGGCTATGTTACCGTAACCACACCTTTTTTTTGTTTTTTGTGTGCCTTATTTCAGTCAATGCTTGCTATGAATTTATCAAACAGCCACAAGAAAAAACAAGTTGAGCACGCTCTCCAGTTGTGTCCCTTGCACCACAGGAAGTCAGGCCACACCGGTGGAGAACCTTTGGAAACCCCAGGTCACAGGGACTTCTTTTTCTTGTTCTAGCTCGTGTGCTTCTTGTTGTTCGTCTTGTTCTTGTTCTTCTTGTTCTTGTTCTTCTTGTTCCTCTTGTTCTCCGTCTCCTTGTTCTCAGTCCTTGTTTTTTCAGTCTTGTTCTTCTCAGTCTTCTTGTTCTTCGTCTTGTTCTTCTGGTTCTTTTCTTATTCTTGATCTTCTTGTTTTTCTTCATGTTTTTCTTGTTCTTGTTCTTCTTGTTCTTGTTCTTGTTCTTCTTGTTCTTGTTCTTGTTCTTCTTATTGTTTTTCTTCTTCTTCTTCACACACACAAACACACACACACAAACACACACACAAACACACACACACACACACACACACACACACACAAACACAAACCCCCCCACACACACACACACACACCCCACCCCCACCCCACACACACACACCCACCCCACCCCCCCCACACACACACACCCACCCCACCCCCACCCCACCCCCACACACTGCTAATTTTCTAACTGGCGTCATGGCAAAAGAATAGAGCCGTTTCAATGTTCCACAGTCCCCGATAGAGCCATTAATCCTCAGCCCGCAGCTCCAGGAATGCAATGTGGCACTCCAGGCTTGTCACAACTTTGGCAAGCATGCGGGGGGCACTGAGTTATAAATACTCAGTGGTTGGGGCTGGCATACCCTTCACACCCTACCGGGCTCCGGCATTCTCTGGAGACGTTCAGGTTTGTCGGTTGTGTGTGTGAGTGACGCATCAGTTTCCCTTTTTATTTACACCCCCGGTATAGGGGTGTGTATAGGTTTCACTCGATGTGTTTGTTTGTGTGTTTGTTTGTGTTCGCATATAGATCTCAAGAATGAACGGACCGATCGTCACCAAACTTGGTGAACAGGTTCTATACATTCCTGAGACGGTCCTTACAAAAATTGGGACCAGTCCAACACACGGTTAGGGAGTTATTGGTGGATTAAAATTATACAACGACTTATAGACGGACACCCCCGTTGGTCAAAGGGAAATAACCATTCTCACTGCCACCAACTGAGAAGGTTATTTCCCTTTATAGGGGGTGTTTTTCCTATCGGAGGAATTTCTTGTTTTTATTTGTGTGTGTGATTATGAGTATATTTAATCTGTTATTCTCTTTTATTTTATAAATGTTATTTTATTGTATTTACATATTTGTGTGTGTGTAGGGGGGGTGGGTGGGGGGGGGGGTGATAAAAGTAGTCAGCACTGGTTGGTATGCAGAGTGACGGACAAAAAGGACACACAGACACACAAATATATAAAATGGACTGCTAAACGGGGAAAGACACTGAACACCGTTTTACTTTTCTCTGTACAAGAATAGTAGCCCCCCCCCATATCTGACGAATTTTTTTCTCACGATCGAGGACCCTTCGGCCGGCCTGGTCAAACACAACACACATGTGTTTTGTGAGTGACAATGATATGTGAAAATAACTGCACACTGACACGGGAAAATGTCGACCAAATCCCGACACGTCTCTGCCCCATCCCCATTTCCCTTCCCATGTCCGCTGAGACCCCTTCCCATGTCCGCTGAGACCCCTTCCCATGTCCGCTGAGACCCCTTCCCATGTCCGCTGAGACCCCTTCCCATGTCCGCTGAGACCCCTTCCCATGTCCGCTCAGACCCCTTCCCATGTCCGCTGAGACCCCTTCCCATGTCCGCTGAGACCCCTTCCCATGTCCGCTGAGACCCCTTCCCATGTCCGCTGAGACCCCTTCCCATGTCCGCTGAGACCCCTTCCCATGTCCGCTCAGACCCCTTCCCATGTCCGCTGAGACCCCTTCCCATGTCCGCTGAGACCCCTTCCCATGTCCGCTGAGACCCTTTCCAGACCGCAAAATTGTGCGGCGAAATATAAATACTACATGGATAATAACGTGTGAGGGCTGTTATAACCAGGACGTCCAAACGTGAGACTGTGCAGACAATGGAATAACAGATGTTTTGTCGACATGTCGGCAGAACAGAGCCTACAGACCACCGCCTGTCCATGGGAACCAGACAGTGTAGCGCTTGAATTTCAAAATAATATTGTGAGTGTCCATGTCTGGTAATTATTTCGGTCGGAATTGTATGCGCTGAAGAGTCTGGTTGGCTGGCTCTCTTGGATGGCTCTCTCTCTCTCTCTCTCTCTCTCTCTCTCTCTCTCTCTCTCTCTCTCTCTCTCAGTCTCTCTCTCTCTCTCTTGCTCTCTCTCTCTCTCTCTCTCTCTCTCTCTCTCTCTCTCTCTCTCTCTCTCTCTCTCTCTCTCTAATATTTGTGTATAATAATATGTAATGTGTAAATATTCATATGTTGCTGTTTTTCTCTACTTTTTTTTTTACGTGAATATCCGTGTAAATATGTGATTAGATTAGTCCCCTCTCTGGGCGAGGGCTGGTTGAAAAAAAGCTCATTGCATTGCTTATGCCACAACCCTCGAAAAATAAAATTTGATTTGATTTGATTTGATTTGATTTGATTTGATATCTCTCTCTCTCTCTCTCTCTCTCTCTCTCTCTCTCTCTCTCTCTCTCTCTCTCTCTCTCTCTCTCTCTCTCTCTCTCTCTCTCTCTCTCTCTCTCTCTCTCTCTCTCTCTCTCTCTCTTATCATTTGATTTAACGAAGAAGCGAGTGGTGTTGAACGTTTACCTAGCACATGTTGAACGAATTTTTAAAGGCACAGTGCAGCTCACAGCCTTCGTTTTGCGTTTTTGTTGCAGCTGAGTGCATTTACAGTTCAAAAATCCTCCTATGGTAGTAAAACAAACCCAAAACTACCCAACGACGACATCTGTGAAGCTCGACAGTTTTTTGTTCACGCGAGTGCATAAATTAACCTAGTTATTACGTGGTGTTTGGTCGGAGTTCGATTCAACTGAGTGATTCCGGCCTCCATTTTGTTTTACACAAACTCATGATGACGTCTGACATAGTTTGCTAGTGACGTGTCTTTTTGTGCATGATGTGGTGATCTACCTGATCTAAATTTAGATCCAAAAATAGGTCAAGACCAGCCGGGTCCGAGTACGAAATTAATTCGTAAAAAAATCGCAGTTCTTGACTCTTTGGGTGCAAGTAAATGAAACTTGGTAGTTCTTTTAACGGATAGCTGCCTGAGGTATGACTAAAAGCCCCAGGGGCTCCGTGCACCTGGATTTGACAAGTTCAGTACCTTTAATATATTTTCAAATCATTAAAATTAATATGATTTTTTTTTTTTTTGGTCCTGTAAACTCGTCTTCATCCCCACTCATTCGCACCTCCCACCCCTCTGATTCCCACCTCCCACCCCTCTGATTCCCACCAACCACCCAGTCTTTTAGCCCTACATCAGTCGCCCCCCGTCATCCCTCGTCGACCCCCGTGGGGCAATTAACGACATTGCACTCAGCGACATGCCAACAAGCGTTCTGGCTTTTGTCATCCGGGTCTCGCAGTCTCTTCCTGATTGGCTGAGAGAGGCGAGTGACGCCGTTTCTCAGGACATTAAAATACTTGGCACCCATCGCGGTCGTTCTACTAGATTTCTCACACTTCTTCGTCTTCGTCGTTTATTTTTAATTATTCACTTTTCCTGTAGGTCTTTCAGGGTGTCGTGTATTTTCGGCCTTGTTTAGATCTTCTGGGTTTTTAGGGATCTATGTCAGTTCAAAGTAGCTGGTCTAATTAATCATCCAAGCTCGTGTTAAAAAGCAGGCAATATAATGAGAGACAGTTTTAGGACGAGCAGAGAGAGAGATAGAGAAGAGAGAGAGAGAGAGAGAGAGAGAGAGAGAGAGAGAGAGAGAGAGAGAGACAGAGACAGAGAGACAGAGACAGAGAGACAGAGACAGAGAGACAGAGACAGAGAGATCAAATCAAATCAAATTTTATTTTTCGATGGTTGTGGCATAAGCAATACAACGAGCTTTTTTTCAAACCAGCCCTCGCCCAGAGAGGGGACTAATCTAATCACATATTTACACGGACATTCACGTAGAAAAAAGGTAGAGAAAAACAAAAACATATGAATATCTACACATTACATATTATTATACACAAATATGTAACGTAGTGAAAACAATGCTGAATACACATGCATGAGTATATGTGTTATTAAAACTTTGAGTGTTTTTGTGTGGAGAGAGAGAGAGAGAGAGAGAGAGAGAGAGAGAGAGAGGAG
>NC_090255.1:31608881-31613881 GCF_037325665.1 Littorina saxatilis
TGTTTATTTTTAATCAAACGTGTACTAGTATATATAACTTGAAGCACTTCTAAATTCTAGATCAAACCAGAAACAAATATACAAAGAAATAGAGATCTACAACACGAAAAGATAAAAACAGCAGGTGAGTAACGCAAAGAAAACTCAAGAATGGGAAGAGACTCTTTTGCAAACAGGCCGAGACTAGGTCAAAAATTGAGAAAGGGTGGCAGAAAAGAAAAGGTTAATATGTTACAGACAGTTTAATCTTATCTTGAACAATCTTGAAGCAGGGTGTTCTGAAGACAGCGGGGGGGGGGGGGGGGGGGGGGGGGGGGGATTTTTCCTTTTTTTGTTTTCTTTAAATGTCATTTCATCTGTCCATCTTTTTTTAAATTAATTTGTCTCCCCCCTCTCTCTTTCGCTCTCTCATATTTTCTCTCTCTCTCTCTCCGAGTCTCTCTCTCTCTCTCTCGCTCTCTCTCCCTCTCTCTCTCTCTCTCTCTCTCTCTCTCTCTCTCTCTCTCTCTCTCTCTGTGTTAATAAACATGTTTTTATGTTTTTGTTTTGCTTCTTCTTCTGATTTAATATTATGCACTGCTTAGTTAATTCCCTGTTGGGCGAGGGCTGGATGAAAAAAGATCTTTGCTGTATCTACTCCATTACCCTCGAAAAACAAAGTTGGTTCGTTCGTTCGTTCGTTCGTTCGTTCGTTCGTTCGTTCTCTCTCTCTCTTTCTCTCTTTGTCTCTCTCTCTCTCTCTCTCTCTCTCTCTCTCTCTCTCTTTCTCTCTTTCTCTCTCTCTCTCTCTCTCTCTCTCTCTCTCTCTCTCTCTCTCTCTCTCTCTCTCTGTCTGTCTGTCTGTCTGTCTCTGTCTCTCTCTCTCTCTCTCTCTCTGTCTCTCTCTCTCTCTCTCTCTCTCTCTCTCTCTCCCTCTCTCTCTCTCGCATCCTCGCTCGCTCTCCCACACCCATCCTATCCCCTATTATTTTGTTGGGTTTTTTTTTCTTTGGCCGAGGCGAATAAACGAGGCTAGCTACATTGCAGTGTGCCCTTGACACATTATAACATAACATAAATTGACAGCCTTTAGCAAAACACACAAACTTTTCGGGGGGGGGGGGGGGGTGGGTTAACACCATCCACCCGTGTGCAGAAAGAACAACACCAACACGCGTCGCCATTTTTCTTTTTTAGCTCCTTAGTTCCCCCCAACCTCTGACACCTCACGCAGAGATCTCGCCGAATCTCGCCATCTGCGTTATCTTATCAGTCAGTCGCGCGACAAAGCGCCGGTAGGCCGAGACTAGGGGGAGATAAGACTGACAGGTAAACCAGTAGTTTCAAAGTGCGAGTGCTTGCGTGACTTCCCTTGTCAGTTGGCTAACGATTGTCTGTCTGGTTATTTGACTCCAATCGGTTTAATTCCAATAGTTTCCTGTAATTAGATAAAAATACAAAGCGGAACAGATGAAATTGGTTGGCTTGGATGTGGCTGCTTCAATTCCTTTTCTTGTGAATCTGCTTTTAACTGTCTGGTTATTTGACTCCGTTTAATTCCTACATCCTGGAACATCGTTGTTCGGAGCAATGGTGCATCTTTTACTTCCCCTTCAGTCTGCTTATTATGGTTTTTGTGTGCTTATTTAATCAGTTTGATTCCAATAGTTTTTGTGATTAGATAAACTTGAACAAAATGGAACTAAAAACAAACAAATCAGCAGTGTTCAGTGTGTGTTTTGTCTCTTGTCTGCAAATTTGACTCCAAGTAGTTTAATTCAAATAACCTCATGCCAGAAGAAGACAGACTGAATGTGTTCATGTTTGATTTCCAATTTTTTTTTCTTGCTGGGTCGATTTTGGGTGTACCTTAATTTGAGTGACTGTGTCACCTTCAACCTGGGGAAAAAAACTTCAATCTGAACAGCGCATAGAAAATAATACCCAATATTGACGGACTGTGTGATGATATCTTCTGCTATGGTCTGTTGAGACAGTGATATCAAAATCGAGACCGGAGGTCGAGATTTTGATATCACTGTCGAAACAGACCAATAGCAGAAGATATCATCACACAGTCAGTCAATGTTAGATATATTGCTAATTCTCTGGACATTTTGTATTTACTGTAAAGAAATTACAAAAGTATTTGTCTCAGTTTTGGCTGTTCCATATACATTCTCATATATATTTGTTTGTTTTTAAATTTAGGTGTTTTTGTTTTTGAAGTGGGGAAGCAATAAAGAGGTCGTCGATATCAAAACTGATATCGACGGAAATGTCGTCGATATCACTTTTGCACTGAGCTCAGTTTTGCCCAATTGACCAATGGAAATCCACGTAACATATGAAATAGCAATAACTGTTTATAATAATAATCAGAAATGATGTTTTCATTCCCGAACTCAGACTCATTTCCCTTATTCAAGTTACTTCTCTCTCTCTCTCTCTCTCTCTCTCTCTCTCTCTCTCTCTCTCTCTCTCTCTCTCTCTCTCTCTCTCTCTCTCTCTCTCTCTCTCTCTCTCTCTCTTTTCATTTTATTATAATCATGTAGCAGTAGTTTTCTTTACTTGCTTATTCTTTAGCAATTTTAGACTAGTCCCTCTTTAGGGCGAGGGCCAGATGTAAAAAAGCAGATCACTGCTTACTCTATTACCCTCGTTAAATAAAGAATTGTTCTTGTTCTTGTTCTTGTTCTTGTTCTCTCTCTCTCTCTCTCTCTCTCTCTCTCTCTCTCTCTCTCTCTCTCTCTCTCTCTCTCTCTCTCTCTCTCTCTCTCTCTCTTACTATATAATTATATTCACGTCATATTACATATTCATAGCATATAGTATTCATATTGTTTTACTTCGTATATTAGATTTTGTGTTTCGTGTGGCCGTGGTGCTTATGCTTATTTACTGTACATTTACATGTTATGCCTATATGAATTCATTATATTATGTTGTTTATATGCGTGCGGATGTGTTAGTGTGAATGTATAGGGCACGTTGTTAAGATTAGGCCCTTGGCTTAAAATGTTTACCCTTTATGTCAATAAAATGTTCTAAGTCTAAAAAAGTCTAAGTCTCTCTCTCTCTCTCTCTCTCTCTCTCTCTCTCTCTCTCTCTCTCTCTCTCTCTCTCTTTCCGAGTCTCTCCTCTTTTACTTTCTTTGACTTGCAGGTGTTTGTTTAAACGTATGTACGTTTAATTCCGTGAAGATGAGAAACAGATACTGTAGAGGTGTTTTTCCAAGGTCAAACCAAAGTCATGTTCTATTTTTGATTCCACACCTGCAAGATGACATAAGCAACGACTCGTTCAGTGCAGCACACCCTCGTTGTGGTTTGACCTATCATATTTGCATGCAACCTTGCTGGCAAGGTCGTCACGGAAAGCAAGGGAGAGAAATGAGGCAGAAAACTCAGCTGGGTGGCTGTTACGTTTGCTCTGTGTGTGATCTGCCCTTCAATTGACCCATCTTCTGTCTGGAAGGAAGAAAATGTCTCCGAATCCCAACGTCTGGTTTCATCAGGCGGGAAGAAGCTGAATTGAATAAAGATTGGAGACCGTCGGAACTCGGTATCATGGTATGGTGTGTCTGGACTCAGAAACAGTCTGATTGTCGAATGTATCTATAGATTCTGTGGGGGCAGGAATGGGCGGAATAGGGGGTGGGGGGTGGGGGGGGGGGGGGGCGGGGCTGTGTAGAGATACGACGTAGGGATAACACTTATGACACTTATAAGAGCAGTCCAACCTCAGTTATTGTCTTAGTTATTGTTGCACTTAACCCCCCCCCCCCCCACCCCCCACCCCTCCAATCTTTTCCCCCGATACTGTTGGATGTTTATTTGCGATCTCAACCTGGAATAGGGAAATAAGTACATGACTGTAAGAATGAATAAATAAACAAATAAATGAATAAATAACTGTCCAAACACATAAACTGATATAAATGAGCAAATGAGCAAATAGGTGAGATGAATAATAAAATAGTGAAGAGGAGATTTGAGTGCAATAAAGAGAGAGAGAGAGAGAGAGAGAGAGAGAGAGAGAGAGAGAGAGAGAGAAAGAGACAGACTGACAGACAGACGACAGGCAGACGGACAGACAGACATACGGACAGACAGACACAGACAGACATACGGACAGACAGACACAGACAGACAGAGAGAGAGAGAGAGCCGAGGAAGCCTGAGAGAGACTGACAGACAGAGAGAGGCCATAGACCTATCTAAATATAGGTCCCTGGAGAGGCAGACAAAGAGGCAGAGAGACAGACAGACACTGAGACAGAGACGGACAGTCAGTCAGCCAGCCAAACAGACAGACATAGCCTACATACAAACAGACTGACAGACAGACATACAGGCCGACACGTAGGCAGGCAGACAGAGATGCGAATGACATGCCACAACTCAACCCGCAACCATCAAGACTTTAGGCCGGCGTAGGCCACGAAAAAGGTCAATGTTTATTTTTGTTAGAGAGTGCGGTAAAAAGACGCGAAAGGGAGATAAGCCCAAGGGAGCAAAGAGACATCTTTGTAGGAACTAGGTGTTTGTTACAGCGTTAATGACAGACGTTTCGCACACACTGACAACACACGAGATGAAAATGCATGCACATTGAACGTGAGGGTTTCGGGGGGGGGGGGGGGCGATCAGAGAGAAAGACAGACAGACAGAGACTGAGACACTGAGACACACAGGCATACAGACAGACAGACCGACAGAGAGACACAGACAGACAGAGGGATGGACGGTCGGACAGACGGACGGACGGACGGACAGACGAACAGACAATCAGACAGAGGCAGGGAGCCATAGACAGAGTGAGAAAGACACAGAGACAGAGACAGAGACAGAGACAGAGACAGAGAAAGACACAGAGACAGACACAGAGACAGAGACAGAGACAGACACAGAGACAGACACAGACACAGAGACAGAGACAGACACAGAGACAGGAACAGAGACAGAGACAGACACACAGAGAGAGACAGAGAGAGAGGGAGACAGAGAGAGACACACAGA
>NC_090255.1:31618881-31656381 GCF_037325665.1 Littorina saxatilis
AGAGTTTTTCTGCAAAAAAAATATGAATAATATCATCATGCGCTAAAGATAGTCTGACAAGTATACCAAGGCTTGTATGTGTTTACAGCACTCAGACGTAAAACGTTGTTTTTATGTTTTAATGTTGTTGTTTTTATATTAACAGGCAGGTAAAGAGTCCAGTATTGAAGTTATGCTGTATTTCTGGGGGAACAAATCATTTCTTGATATGATCATGTTTGAAACAACTTGAGCTGTCTCAGTGGGGCTGGGCCGCTATTGCGCGGGGCCGCTATTGCGCGAATCTAACCCAAACCCTAACCCTAACCCTAAAGATTCGCGCAATAGCGGCCCCGCGCAATAGCGGGCCGACCCCGTCTCAGTGTCTGTTAGTAATAATACTGTCTTTGTTTTATTTTATTCCAGGAACATATGAATTACCTAATTTAATGTTCCCTCATGACCCACTTTGCCAACATATTGATGATATTTCCAAAGGCGCTGAGCAGGAAAAGGGGGTTCTCGGGCATGCATAGTGGCTTGAAATCATTGTGTCTGATGTTCTTTTTAGTGAACCTACTCAGCGATGAAGGAGCATCACCTTACAACATAAACAAGCTGAGCAGAACTGCTCTATGAAGGATTACCTGTCACTGTCATACTGGTTAAACTGATGTAGGTCATCCTTTAGGTGACAGAAGTGGTTCAACAAAAGAGCTACACTTCATTTCTATAGCTGTCAAAAGTGTGAAAGAATCCAACAACATCACGAAAACTTGTTACTGCACAGGAAACAAGGACTTGCATTTCCATTCATCGCTGACTTTTTTCTGCCATCAATGACATATTTATGGACAGTTTAACAAGTCATATGGCTTATCTGATGCACTTTTGAAGGCTTTATTTACAAAGCCAAGCTCCATAACATTTTGAAAATGGGGCACTTAAATCTACTTCAGTTAAAAAAATGTTTGCCTGAACTGAGAGCAGGCGGAACTTGCAATGCTGTCTACTGAAGAGTGTGGCTGTAGTTCTGTTTACAACAGATAGAGTGGAATTTAGGAGCAGTCTGTTAAGTTTAATCAAAATGGCAAAGCTGCAGTCAAGTTTTCGCGCCAGCAGTGAGATTTCGCTGTCGGGTTCAGACCCTGGAGGGTCTGGGGATTTTTCATCCCCAGAAGAAGAACTGTTGTACTACGCTCGCAACGGATTCGCCGCAGACATTGAGAACCTTCTGCAGTCATGCGCCGACAAGAGTGTCAACATCAACATCAACTGTAAAGGTAAGGGGTGGGTGTTTTTTTTTATGTCGACAGCTTGTGCATGAGTGTCAGGTGTACAGAGGTGTTTGCACTTCAGCCTGGAGATGGTATCAGTACTACTGTAATAATTGAAAGCTGATCGGGGTCATGGGACAGTCATAGCACAAACTGAAGTGAAAAAATACAGGGGCTAGGGTTGCATGAACTGAACATTAGTATTTGATGGTCTTGAGAGCATTATGGCAAAGTTATTTGGATAACATTTGAATCTGGAGTGATGAGGAAAGAAAGGGGAAGATCACAAACAGACATAGTGAGAGAATTGGGGGTGAGGCAGGGATCGCGCTAGCTTTTTAAAAAACGCGTAAGTCATACGCAACGAAACGAAAAAAATGCGTCACGGACCAATATTTTTGCGTACTACGAAAACACGTACAGACACAAACAAAACACGCACGAAAGACTTAAAGACACTCCTTACCTAAATACGGCGAGTTTTCCTGTCGAACTCCGCGCACGCCTGTCGAATAACACCCCTGCTGTCTCCAACCTTCGGGCCTTGCGAGTTTGTTTCCCGCTCTAATACGACTAGACACACTTTCCGCCTTTTGGAAGCGCGAGATGGGAGAGCAGCTAATGTCTGTTTCATTATCCGACAAGACATTATCTGGTAATACCCTCGTTACGTTCGTTTGCGATACTTCGATGCAAAAAGAAACGGACTTTAGTTTTGACGCGCAGATTTTATGTGTGTCGTCACTTCTCGAGCCCTATAGTCAGTTTCAGGATCGGGTGATTATTAAGTCAGAGCAAAAGCGCTGCGTGAAGGCAAGAAAAAGTTACAATATTTTTGCGTATGGCTTACGCGGCGCGGCGAAAAAAACGCGTCAGCGACTTTTAAAATGCGTCAAATACGCAAAAATCGTGCGTAAACGCGATCCCTGGTGAGGAGAGATTGGCAACGATATACAGTACATGTAGTAGATGTGTCGTGTGTGTATTCTGTCAATGTTACAATAATCGTGTCTCATGATTTGCACGATAGCTATTAAGCTGTTCCCTTGGGGCACTTAATATGGTTATCAGAATTAATTAAAGAAGGCTTGAATTTAATACCTAAGTGTTGGCGCTTGAGATGTGAAAAATATCATTGGGTGTTTAATTTGTTTGTTCATCAAGCATTTTCCACAATTTGTTTTATAATTGATCAATATTTTCAGGTTGTCTTTGTGTGTGTGAGTGTAGAGTCGAAAATTGCGTGTACAATCAATCAATCAATCAATATGAGGCTTATATCGCACGTATTCCGTGGGTACAGTTCTAAGCGCAGGGATTTATTTATTTTTATTTTTATTTTTATTTTATGCAATTTATATGGCGCACATATTCAAGGTGCGCAGGGATTTATTTATGCCGTGTGAGATGGAATTTTTTTTACACAATACATCACGCATTCACATCGGCCAGCAGATCGCAGCCATTTCGGCGCATATCCTACTTTTCACGGCCTATTATTCCAAGTCACACGGGTATTTTGGTGGACATTTTTATCTATGCCTATACAATTTTGCCAGGAAAGACCCTTTTGTCAATCGTGGGATCTTTAACGTGCACACCCCAATGTAGTGTACACGAAGGGACCTCGGTTTTTCGTCTCATCTGAAAGACTAGCACTTGAACCCACCACCTAGGTTAGAAAAGGGGGGAGAAAATTGTTAACGCCCTGACCCAGGGTCGAACTCGCTTCCGAGCGCAAGTGCGTTACCACTCGGCCACCCAGTCCATACCCAGTGTACATACTCCGTTGCTTTGCTGTGTCTACCATGCCTGTTTACAAAGGTCTAAAATTGTGTTGGCATTTAGATGTTCAGAAAATGTTTCGCAGTAATTGCATCTAGCATTGCTGGCAGGACTGTGTGATGTGAATAAAAACTTTTATGTCACCATTAACAACTCTCTATTCTGCAGGGAAAACAAAAAGTAACAGAGGATGGACTCCGTTGCATTTAGCCGCATACTTTGGCCATGCCGCTGTTGTCCGAGCTCTGTTAGAGGTGAGTTAATCTATGTTTCCGACATGCAGGCATTCTTTCCTTTCTGAAATTCCTGTTACTTGCTTCAAACAATTAGATGCAATGATTTGGATCATGTGTTTTTGAATCTGTACTATGTTAATTTGCTATCCCAGCTTATTTGTCAAGATAAATTAAGGTAGTGCAACATATCTGTTATAGTCAGAGATTTTCCCTCATTGTAATACAAGCTGCTTTCTTTATGAATAAGCGAGCTGCAATAGGAGGCCCAGGCTGGGAACTTAGGAACTTTATCATGCGCATAAGAGTCTGCACAGAAAGGTGGTTGAAAATTAAATCACGTCAAACTCTTGAGGTGTCAACGAACTGTTTTTTAAGTCATGCAGTCTACCGCCTTAGCTATGTCCCTGCCTCAACCATCTGCTACTATGGCAAGTTCTTTCTTTATTTGGTGTTTAACGTCGTTTTCAACCACGAAGGTTATATCGCGACGGTATAGCAAGTTATTTGCACCAATTTCAAACACAGTTGTAAAGCATATGTGCATAAATTATATCTGTGACAGTTTTTGTGGCAGTTAATTCATTTCAATGCTTGTTATTCTCTCAGGTGCCAGGAGACAGGTTCCGTATAACTCTCACTTACTCTATTACACATGTCGTTTGCATTTAGATCGCTTACTTCCCTTTGCTTATCAGATCTTTAAGTAGCGCTGTGCTTGCTTTGTTTAAGATTCTTATCTTTGACAGTATTTTGTCCTTTCTATAATGGCTTGAAACTTTGTGCTCACTCACAGGCAGGAGCAGAGGTGAACACAATCAACTCATCAGGAGACACTCCCTTGCACAGAGCAGCTTACACTGGCAGAGAGGTTTGGACCTGTTTTTGTTCAATGTTCCATCAAAGTGACATGGTCAAACATATAAGGTGGTTCAAGAGAGAAAGAGTCATTTATAATGTGTACTAGCTGTACCCGTTTTTCGAAAACCTCTTCTGTAATGTCTTGGAACAGTCCTTGACGAATGATTTGTTCCTTCTGGTATGCATGTCAAAAGATACATGTATGACATACACTCACACGCACACACTCAAACACAAGCACACTCACTACAAACACACATGGTCACACACACACACACAAATATACCCACTGCATACCACATTCACACGTGTGTGTCTTGCACACACACAAATTCTTACACACATACACATGTGCAGTCACAAGAGCGTGCACGCACAAACAAACATGCACAGTTGAACGTTCTTAAAAGGACATTTGTTAACACCAGCTGATGTGATATTTTAAAGTAGGATGTCCTGCTCAATGCACGTAGGGTTCATTTTGTGTGATGTATTGTTTTTAATGTGCGCAGGATGTGGTTGGCCTACTGCTGGAGTTTGGAGCAGACATCAGAACAGTCAACTCCGAAGGTCATCGTCCCCGAGATGTCACTCGCCATGAACATGTGCTCAACATGCTGGATGGTAATTTCATTTTCATTTCTTTATTGTCCCATCGCTGGGAAATTCGGGTCGCTTCCTCCCAGTGGAAAGCTAGCAGCAACAGAGTCGCGCTACCCAGGTGTATGCGTGTTTAGGTGTAATCAGCCACCTGCACTTATGGCAGAATGACCAAGGTCTTTTACGTGCCACAGTGGTGACACAGGGGTGGAACATAAGGTCTTTTTAATAATGAAATGAATTTTGTTGTTGTAATGATGGGGTTTATTTCTTGTTACAGCGGCAGCAAGCCATGAAGCACGGCTACTGCATGAACAGTTGCTCAATGCAGCAGCCACTGGTAACATGGAACTGTTACATTCAGTGGTGAGTCAGCACTCGCACGTATGCACACATAGACGCAAGCACATACGCACAGGCACACACACACACACACACACACACACGCACACACACTCACACACACACATACACACACACACACACACGCACTTACACAGTACCCACACACTGTGCACACAACACACTGAGTGACGCCCAAGACGCACACACTATGCATCTTTTTATGTTTTGTGTGTGTACATGTGTTTCTTTTACTGTTTCCTGTACAAATGCACCCATTGTTCTGTGTACTGTTAAGATGAACTTGGCAACTTTATGTTGAAACACGCGGCTATGGAATGCATTTCTTTACCCCCCTTTTAAAGGTGGTCGTCTACATTTTTGCTTTTTTTCAATAATCTTATGGTTAGATTTTGTTAAAAAGTTATGTCAGATGATGAGTGAACCATGGGAAAAAAATGTTTAGAACAAAAAATATATGTAAAAAATGTTTTTATTTTTGAGAAGTGTTATTATATATGAAGTCTTATATCGCGTGCGTATCTCCAGACTCGGATTCAAGGCGCAGGGATCTATTTATGCCGTGTGAGATGGAATTTTTTACACAATACATCACGCATTCACATCGACCAGCAGATCGCAGCTATTTTGGCGCATATCCTACTTTTCACGGCCTATTATTCCAAGTCACACGGGTATTTTGGTGGACATTTTTATCTATGCCTATACAATTTTGCCAGGAAAGACCCTTTTGTCAATCGTGGGATCTTTAACGTGCACACCCCAATGTAGTGTACACGAAGGGACCTCGGTTTTTCGTCTCATCCGAAAGACTGTTAACACTTCCCATGTTGTGATTTCCATGTGCAGAGAGCATGTGCTTTGACTATAAATATCGACCAATCAAATTCATGTCACTATGCTGACAGCCACACCAACACAATCACAGCAACAGTATGACACTGGGTATTGGAGCGCTGTCCACGTGTTTTTTTTAAACACACGAAATGCATGGTATTTGAGAGGAGTTTTGCCCTCGGCATTTGCCAAATAAGGATATCCTACTACATCGAATTACTATAATGAATTTTCAATCGGCTACCCTGGCTTCCTCATTCCTGATCGAAGGGGGGTGTATTTTTGATATTTGTAGGGAATAGACTCATTATTTCAATGGTCAAATGCCGATTTCTGTATAAAAAAAAAAGGACCTTTAAGACACCCCCCCCCCCCCCCCCCCCCCCCCAATTTAAGACTTCCTCCATTTTAAAACCCTGTTTTGGGGCGGGGATGTAGCTCAGTCGGTAGCGCACTGGATTTGTATCGAGTTGGCCGCTGTCAGCGTGAGTTCGTCCCCACGTTCGGCGAGAGATTTATTTATCAGAGTCAACTTTGTGTGCCGACTCTCCTCGGTGTCCGAACACCCCCCGTGTGTACACGCAAGCACATGACCAAGTACGCACGAAAAAGATCGTGTAATCCATGTCAGAGTTCGGTGGGTTATAGAAACACGAAAATACCCAGCATGCTTCCTCCGAAAACGGCGTATGGCTGCCTAAATGGCGGGGTAAAAAACGGTCATACACGTAAAATTCCAGTCAAGTGTACGTGGGAGTTTCAGCCCACGAACGAAGAAGAAGAAAAAAACCTGTTTTCTCACATATTCTGTTCATAATCTCTGTATATTTACTTCCATTTTGAGACTCCGTCCTTTTTGAGACCTGAGTTTGAAAGGTATCATGTCTTCTTCTTCTTCTTCTTGGCGTTCGCAGAGGTTACACGATCAGTCCAGCACTGGTGATAAATATTGTCGTTTTCTCCAACTCCTGTCGACTGCCATATAGTTTGGTGTGCAAGGGAGTTGGTGACGGCCACACTTCTTTTCGTTCCTCATCTAGTAAGGGACATCGCTGTAAGATGTGTTCCGCTGTTTGGTCTTCTTGACCGCAGGCACAGGTTGGTGATGGCGCCAGCTTGAACTTTCGGTTCATGTGAGCATTGAGCCTGTTGTGGCCAGTACGCAGCCTGATGAGGTTGACTTGCTGCTCTCTGGACAATGTGTGGTAGTCATCTCTGTTTGTCCTTGGCCTCATCAATGCCTTGATAATAATAATAATGATAATAATAAATAACTTTTCTATAGCGCGAGTCCCATCAATTGGCTCCAGGCACGTTTCATGATATTGAGGATTGCAGTTTCCCTCACACACAATATTCCAAAATAATAAATAGTCAAACAGGGGCCAAAAAACAGTTTGCACCAAGAGTTCAACTTTTTATCTATCCAAAACAGTAAAAAAAATTATATGAACATTCGTATTTCCAAGATGATTGGCGTTCCAAGACGCTATATCCTAAAACCCCCAAAACATGCTTTTACAACTTCAGTGCATAA
The DNA here is from genome assembly GCF_037325665.1 of Littorina saxatilis. NCBI lineage: Eukaryota > Metazoa > Mollusca > Gastropoda > Littorinimorpha > Littorinidae > Littorina > Littorina saxatilis. The sequence goes on from NC_090255.1 coordinate 31,626,354, forward strand.
TAACTGCCCAAAGGTGCTGTTTAAAGCAACCATTGATAATAATTTTTGAGTCACTTGAGAAAAAGTGACTCTATGTAATCGGTCAGTGTTAGTCTGTCCGGCCGGCCGGCCGTAGACACCACCTTAACGTTGGACTTTTCTCGGAAACTATCAAAGCGATCCGGCTCATATTTTGTTTAGTCGTGACCTCCAATGACCTCTACACTTTAACGATGGTTTCGTTGACCTTTGACCTTTTTCAAGGTCACAGGTCAGCGTCAAAGGAAAAATTAGACATTTTATATCTTTGACAAAGTTCATCGGATGTGATTGAAACTTTGTAGGATTATTCTTTACATCAAAGTATTTACATCTGTAGCCTTTTACGAACGTTATCAGAAAAACAAGGGAGATAACTAGCCTTTTCTGTTCGGCAACACACAACTTAACGTTGGGCTTTTCTCGGAAACTATAAAAGTGACCGGGCTCAAATTTTATGTGAACGTGACTCCCAGTGACCTCTACACTTTGACGTCTGCTTTGGTGACCTTTGACCTTTTTCAAGGTCACAGGTATGTCTTGAAGGAAAAAAAATGAAATATCATATCTCTGAAACTATTCATCGGATTTGATTCAAACTTTATAGGATTATTCTTTACATCAAATTATTTACATCTGTATTGTGTTGTGAATAGCAATTTCTTCCTGTCCATCTGATGCCTCATATAATATTCAGAACTGCGAAAGTGACTCGATCGAGCGTTTGCTCTTCTTGTTAACATACTCCTTGAACACATTAATAAAAACGGTTAACTTGCAAAAAAAAGGGACAGTATTGATCAGAACAATGGTAAGATGAAGGACGCTACTTATATTTTGTACATTTTTTATCTTTATCGTTTCCTGTAGACCTCAGAAGTTCTAACCAGCTTAAGAAATCATTCTAAAATCGAAAAACAAACATCTATACAGTTTGTACGCAAAGTAGATTGATATTTGACACAGTCACACAGACATACGTGGGCTATGGGGCAACCCTACCCCCTAAATTTGAAAACGGGGTCAATTTCTTAACTGCATGCATTCAGCAAAACAATCCCTAAAAATTTATTTTTTTCACAAATGAACTTATGACTTTAGAAAAGCATTCAAAAATGCATATATACAACGCTTTTTCTTTGGTCCCAATTCAAGGGGGTGTGCTATTCTCAGGTAACACTGTGAACGCTCAAATGAGACTTGGTCACATGTCAAAATAGTAATCCCCCCTGTTGTTCATGGTTCGTTGGTGGGATTTTTTTTTATCTGAGCCATTGGCAAGCATGAAATGTCATCAACATTAGGAAAGACATAGTATCTCCCATTGTCTTTTGCGCGCAAACACTTCACACAGATCTCCTCTCGATCTGGCCCATCGGGGAAATGGGTTGACTTGGGGATGATCACCGCCCTGTATCTCTCCACCTTTCCATCCATGCTGACAAAGTCAGCGGTCACAAAGTCCCTAACTTGAATGTCTCACTGTAGGACAAAGAACCTGGTTTTCACGACTGGCACCACGCGGCATCCAGTGGCGTGTTGTGGGTAGACGTCCATTGATTTTGATAATAATTTTTATATTTTTAATTTTCAGACCTTGTTTTTAATCCGAATATAACATATTTATATGTTTTTGGAATCAGAAAATGATGAAGAATAAGATGAACGTACATTTAGATCGTTTTATAAAAAAATAATTTTAATTACAATTTTCAGATTTTTAATGACCAAAGTCATAAACTAATATTTACGCCACCAAGCTGAAATGCAATACCGAAGTCCGGCCTTTGTCGAAGATTGCTTGGCCAAAATTTCAATCAATTTAATTGAAAAATGAGGGTGTGACAGTGCCGCCTCAACTTTTAAAAAAAAAGCCGGATATGACGTCATGAAAGACATTTATCGAAAAACTGAAAAAAACGTCCGGGGATATCATACCCAGTAACTCTCATGTCAAATTTCATAAAGATCGGTCCAGTAGTTTACTCTCAATCGCTCTACACACACACACGCACACACACACACACACACACACACTCACACACACACACACAGACACACATACACCACGACCCTCGTCTCGATTCCCCCTCTATGTTAAACATTTAGTCAAAACTTGACTAAATGTAAAAAGAAAAAAAAAAGAAAAAAAATGGGATAGCGGCGAAACGGGATTGCGCCAAAATGGGATGCGGGAGTAAAATGACGCTTGGCTTGTTAAATGTCGCCAAAATGGGACGGCGGCAAAACGGGATTGCACGTAAATGGGATATTGCGCGAATTATAAACGAAGGAGTAGGCCCTAAGTTTCTCGTACGAGATGTTTACTGGGAGTAAATATTTGGGGAGTAAAAATTTAGTTCCTTGTGAGTTCTTTTTTCGTACAAGATTTTTACTGGCAGTTTACTCCGTCCGAGTCAATTTTTCGTGGAGTAAAAATTTTGTGTTACACCGGTTCATGACCGTTGTGGTAACGAGCGCACATTGTTGTCTCTATATATTGTGTTCCTACGAATCGAAAGTACGATCGCCAAGCCAGTCTGTCATTGAAGGCAACGTTCGATATTTCCGTCTGTCAGCGTTGCCAACGTTCGACAGATTTTACTACTGTTACTCACAAACTTTCAATTTACACAATGAAATGCCAATAACATGTACACACAAGAATGGGAGACGAAGGGAAAACCTACTAGCGATTGAAATTATGCAAACGAACTCACAAATCCCTCACTTTCCGAATGCAAACGCTGCAAATCCGTATGCGTGCGTCGCTGTGCCGAACGTTGGGTTGACGAACGTTGCTGACAGACGCAACAAAACTTGATCAAAAGGCACTAAAAACGATTAAATGTTTTACTCACTGGGTATCGCATTCCTCTTTTTCTTCCTGCAGACGATATGAAGCGGTTGAAACGTCGTTTCCGATTAAAGGCTCGGTTATTTCCGTTAAAAACGAAGTTTGCCGAACGTGTGATTCAGTCTACAGACACCGGTCGGATCACAACAAAAATGTTCATTCTTTGCGATTTTGTGATACTGTTGATGATACACCTGCTTTCCAGTGAAGAACATCAATAAAATGATGTTCACAAGCAAGAATAACAGACAAAAGCACGCGATGTGTAAAATTAGGCTTTGCTTTGCAAACAAAGCACGTGTTTTTTTTACCGACAGACACTTTCGGTGGTGATTGAAAATGTTTCCAGAAACGGTTTTATGCTCCCATTTGATATTGTTTCCCTATTTTCTCTAGTCAGAGACTAACCTTGTGTATTAATTGAATTAATAACCCCATTATCATAAGTTTTGTGTGTTATTTTTGTGTCTGTTGAATCACACTTTGAGATGGAGTCATGTGACAGAAGGAAATGGTGTCTGTCAGGATTCACACGTTCGCTTCGAAAAACGCGCTCAAATAATTGCTCAAACACAAACATTTTAGCTTTTATTTATTTTTTTGTATTGCAAATACCATACTTACTCATGCCAAGCAGAAAAAATGATGAAAATCAACACAGTAAGCAAGTAATTTGAAGGCAAAGTTTACACACATCAAAGAGTCTGATTACCGTGAAACCTGCCTCCAGGCGCCTTACAGATTCATTATAGAATAAACTAGCACAAATCAACAAGCATACAAAGCATACATTTAACTGAGACATAACACCAAGATCCCAAGCACTAAGCAAAACTTAGCGTACAATGTTAAAAGTACACACACACACACACACACACACACGCACACACACACACACATGCACGCACGCGCACACACAAAGATACCATTGACAAATAGACCATAAAGCACATACAGGGTAGAGAGTTCCAAAACAGAATAGAGTTGTGGAGAGTCTACTCAGGCTAAGCAAAGGCTTTACGAAACAGGTATGTTTTGAGTTGTGTTTTGAAGGAGGAAAGGCTGCTGGAGTCACGGATAGAACTTGGAAGCGAGTTCCAGACGGTCGGAATCTGGTACCTAAAGGTTCTTTCACCAAAGGTCTTGGTCCTGGTTTTGGGGATGCGAAGGAGTTTTTCAGAGGAGGATCTGAGAGAACGGGATGGCTCGTAGATACTGAGGGAATGGGACAAATAGGGGGGAAGTGATTTCTCAAAACAGCGGTACCCTAACAGAGCCAGCTTGTACTCGATTCTATACTTCATAGGAAGCCAGTGAAGGGTGGTAAGTAGGGGAGTGACATGGTCTTTCTTAGACTTCTGCAGAATGAGCTTTGCAGCACAGTTCTGGACTCTCTGTAAGCGATCAAGTTCTTCAGTGGGGAGCCCGGCAAGCAATGAGTTGCAGTAGTCAAGTCGACTCAGGGTCAGAGAGGAGACAAGTTGAACAGTGGCTTGGAGTGTCAGGAATGATCTGACAGAGGAAATCTTGCGCAACTCAAAAAAGGCACATTTACAAACAAAACTAATGTGTTTTTGCATTGTCAGAGCAGAGTCCAGGTCCACGCCTAGGTCCTTAACAGCGGTTTGGGAGACAATCTGAGTGTCGCCTATTGTCAGGGAAGTACAGTCAATCTGATTTAAAGCATGCCTTGAGCCTGACAGCATCACCTCAGTTTTTGAGTCATTCAGCTTGAGTTTATTGTCTATCATCCAGTCTTTAACTGACTCAATGCAGCGCTCAGTGTTTTTAACCACTTTTGGAAAATCACTGGGGGGAGCAGAATCCTCTATTTGGGTGTCGTCGGCATACTTGTGGTGTTCGCAGCCATGCCTCGAGATGACGTCAGATAGGTCCTGTGTGTATAGAGTAAACAGAACCGGGCCTAGAACAGAGCCCTGAGGTACTCCGTGCTTCAGGGGAACAGGGGATGATTCTTTTTGACCTATTTGTACTCTTTGAAAGCGTTCAGAGAGATATGACACGAACCACTGGAAGGCTTTGTCGGCAATTCCAAACGTGAACTGTAGTCTCTTTAGGAGAACGTCGTGGTCGATGGTGTCAAATGCCGCCGAGAGGTCCAAGAGTGATGATTGTCTTCTGCTCACTAAAGCGGACACTGTTTTCAGGTTGGTCTTCCACAGCTCCTTCTTTCGCCAGCTCATCTGCCCTTTCATTTAAAGGTCTCAAGTCGTAAAAGGGGGGCTCCCCTTTACACGTACAGTAAATGAATGCATTTCCTTCTCTTCAGTTGTCCAGCAAGAGTGCGCCAAGCATCCTGTGTAAAGATGAGTTTGGCAACACGGCCCTCCATCGCGCCGCCATGCATGGACACGCTGAGGTGGCGGTGTACCTCCTGCAGAATGGCATGGACCCGGACGTCAGGAATATTAAAGGTCAGGACACTAGTGTGAATTTATTTTTGAAGAGGGTGATTGGAGCAAGGCTCTGAGGTGGGGGGGGAGGGGGGGGGAGGGTGTTGAAGCATAAATGAAAATGTAGATGAAATGGAAAGATCTTGTTTGCTTCTGGGAGATGTGTAACTGAACGTGGTCTAAGATTACATCTCTCTCTCAATTAGCAACGTATATTTACAAAGCACTACGATTTCGCACTGATTCTCTGGAAAATGCACAGTTGCAAGATGCAGGTCCATAATGTTGCCTTTTCTGCTTATTTTAAACATTGTTCGCTTGTATTATGTGTCACCAGTCTTGTTATGGGCCGGAGGCCTAACAAATAAAATGTCTGACACCGACTCTCTCTCTCTCTCTCTCTCTCTCTCTCTCTCTCTCTCTCTCTCTCTCTCTCTCTCTCTCTCTCTCTCTCTCTCTCTCTCTCTCTCTCTCTCTCTCTCTCTCTCTCTCATTCATTATTGTGGGGAGGGGTCATGGGTGATTTGATGGGGGTGTAATTGTGTTAACTGAGGACATGTATCTTCAAATTATGATCAGAGCTGTCTTTTCTGTCAGTACTTCAGCCCTTGCCAACTTTGGTGGGAATTTTGTTTCTGTTTATTTGCCAACGCTGCTCTGTTAAGTGTTATACATATACCCAGAATGAGAAACATCAGCAGTTTTTCTGCATCACGAATCATGTTTTTCTCAGCATTCCAATTGTAAAATATTTTCAAAATGTTGGAACGTTAGCGGTCTGTTGGTTTTTGTATTTTTGTATACCAGTGTTGTGCTTTCCTGTGATGAGGAAGGTATGCCCCCAAAACTAAATCAAAATGTATCTTTCCGAATCGTACATAAAATAACAGTGGAAGACAATTTCTCGCTTGCAGGCCAGACAGCATGTGAAGTGGCCCACACACCCCAGATGAAGCAGGTGCTGGGAGTTCAACCAATCAAAACCCTCAAACTTCATCCTCAGAGGTTTGAAGGGCCACTAGCTAAGGTGAAGGTTGCTTCTGCTTTAACTTTTACTTTCGGGTCTGGGCCTCTTTGAGTAGAGTTTTTGAGTCACTTGAGAAAAAGTGACTCTATGTAATCGGTCAGTGTTAGTCTGTCCGGCCGGCCGTCTGGCCGGCCGTCCGGCCGGCCGTCCGTAGACACCACCTTAACGTTGGACTTTTCTCGGAAACTATCAAAGCGATCGGGCTCATATTTTGTTTAGTCGTGACCTCCAATGACCTCTACACTTTAACGATGGTTTCGTTGACCTTTGACCTTTTTCAAGGTCACAGGTCAGCGTCAAAGGAAAAATTAGACATTTTATATCTTTGACAAAGTTCATCGGATGTGATTGAAACTTTGTAGGATTATTCTTTACATCAAAGTATTTACATCTGTAGCCTTTTACGAACGTTATCAGAAAAACAAGGGAGATAACTAGCCTTTTCTGTTCGGCAACACACAACTTAACGTTGGGCTTTTCTCGGAAACTATAAAAGTGACCGGGCTCAAATTTTATGTGAACGTGACTCATTGTGTTGTGAATAGCAATTTCTTCCTGTCCATCTGATGCCTCATATAATATTCAGAACTGCGAAAGTGACTCGATCGAGCGTTTGCTCTTCTTGTTATGGTTTGCTTTGCTTTTCTTCTTTTGTTGTTGTTGTAGTTGTTGTTGTTACGAGAAATGATATGCCAAACATCTGATGCAGGTTGATAAAAAAACAGGAAAAACCTTAAAGAATTTAAACTTTAGCAGTGCACTTCTCACATTCAATGAGTATGGTTTTTTCTTTTAAAGTCATCTTATAATCAGAAGAAAAATGAAAATAAACATGCTGTCTCTATTAATCAGATTCTAAATTAGTTCAAAGCACCTTGCAATAATATGAAAGACACCAGAAAAGTTTACAACATAAGGGTACAACATAAATACAAACAATTTGTTATATCTCAGAGGACTTAAATGTCTAAATCTGTCGTTAGTTACCTTTCCAGAATTTTGGCAGGGTCTATATAATCACCAGGGGCAGACGAGGGGGGGGGGGGGGGGGGGGGGGTTTCTAGGGTTTTTTCAAAATTTTCCGGGGGGGGCATGTCCCCGGACCCCCCTAGCAAGCTGGGCGCTTCGCGCCGTTGGCTCTGCACTTCGCGCCTTCACACCCATATCTTCACAATATACTTTTGGAAAAAAAAAACCCCATAAAATGAACTGATCCGCCCCTGATCACATATAACTCTTCTTCTTTTCAAGGTATTGTTTGAACATTTGTGCATCTTTTTTTTCCAGAAATCTCGCTTCACTGGTTTTAAGAATGTGTGGGTTGTTCTGGAGCGAGGCGTGCTATCCTACTTTCAAACTCGAGGAGACGCCTGCACGGGGACCAAGCGTAAAGGAATGAAATACCTGGATGAGGCGCGATTATGGGTAAGGATTCATGATATAGCCTTGCTGTGGTAAATGTGAATTCTGGGGTAAATGTAATTTCAGCGTGTAAGGTAAAGTAGCTGTGATGCGGGGGGTTATTCCAGAATCAATTGGTTGACCATTTCACCATGAAATAGTTGGGTTGTTTTAAAAATCAACCACAGTGGCACATATAAAAGAGCTCGGTCATTCTGTCATAAGTGCATGTGGCTGATAACACCTAATCAGATACACACCCGGATAGTGTGATTCTTAAGTTGTAAACAATGTAATACTTTCTCTGTGTGTTTTTCCAAAATGATTGTACAGTGCTCTGAGCAGGGATTAACCCTGGATACATGTGCTCTATAAATATTATTATTATCATTGCTGTTAGTTTTCTGCATGGAGGAAACAATCAATCAATCAATCAATCAATGAGTCTTATATCGCGCATATTCCGTGGGTACAGTTCTAGGCGCTCTGCAGTGATGCCGTGTGAGATGAAATTTTATACGGCCAGTAGATTGCAGCCATTTCGGTGCATATTTACCTTTCACGGCCTATTATTCCAAGTCACACGGGTATAGGTAGACAATTATTAACTGTGCCTAAGCAATTTTGCCAGGAAAGACCCTTTTGTCAATCGTGGGATCTTTAACGTGCACACCCAATGTAGTGTACACGGGGGGAGGTTCGGACACCGAAGAGAGTCTGCACACAAAGTTGACTCTGTGAAATAAATTTCCGCCGAACCTGGGATCGAACTCACGCTGACAGCGGCCAACTGAATACAAATCCAGCGCGCTACCAACTGAGCTATATCCCCGCAACAACACGAATTTCCCAGCATTGGGATGATACGGTATTACATGAAATGGCTGAGTTGTTTGTGTATGTGTTTCAGGTATCAGAGTCAGCCCCTCAGGAAATCAAAGTTTATTTTTCTGACGGTGTGGTTCACACTTTGTTCCTGGAGAATACTAGTGATCTTAACATCCATAGACAGGTACGTACGTGCAGCCTTGAAATTCATAACTGTAATGGTTGGTTCATTTCTTGAATGCAATTATGGGATGATATGATGTATTTGCGTATTGCGCTCTGTGTGTGCATGGGTGTGTGTTTGGAGAGGAAAGATTTGTATAGTCATCTTCATTTGCATGGTACTATGTTAGCAGCTGTTAATGTAATGCATTCTTTTTTTTCTTCCCCAGACAGATTATGTGTCTTGTCTCTGGAATTATACAATGTACTATTCCCTTTTCATTTGCCGTGGCTTTTTCAATTTAAACATTTTTCAACAAGATTTTTTCATGTGTACAGCTGAAGTGAATAGACCCTATCGGTATCCCAAGCTCTTGTAAACTTCAAAGCATAGCAAAGAATGTGGTACAGCTATCTTGCGCGAGCTGCAAAAGCCACGGTTTCGAAGTTTTTGCAATGTTCAAAGCATAACAAAGAGCGTGTCTCGCGAATATCTTGCGAGAGTTGCTCAGATACTGAAAAGGTCTATTGCAGAGTTATGTTGAATGTGTATAGTTTTGGGATTCACTATGTCAATTGATGATGCTTTCAGAAATGGATGAATGCTCTGAACGAGCACATCGCCTTCAGCACACATTACACTCACAAAGGGGAACAACTTAAGGATGAAGAGGAGTTGATGCCCTTGGGAACCATGCAGGATTCTTTGCAGGTGAGAATAATGCTGACACAAAAACCTGATGTATTGCTTGTAGATCCTTGTGCTACTGCCCTGCTGGCCAGTACATGACACAGAAATAAGGAAATCAAACCAGAAACATTAGATACTAGAGAAGTGACTGTTATTAAAACAAGAAATTCCTCCAAGGTAGGAAAAACACCCCCGTCCTTACCATTCTCACTGCCACCAACTGAGAAGGTTATTTCCCTTTGACCATTAATATGTCCCTCTATAAGTCCTTGTAGAATCTTAATCCACCAATAACTCCCTAACCGTGTGTTTGACTGGTCCCAATTTTTGTAAGGACCGTCTCAGGAATGTATAGAACCTGTTCACCAAGTTTGGTGACGATCAGTCTGTTCATTCTTGAGATCTATATGCGAATACAAACACACAAACAAACAAACAAACACATCGACCGAATCCTATACACACCCCAATACCGGGGGTGTAATGAGGGAGGGGGTTGTATATTGGAATTCTTCAGATTTTTGTCTCAGTCTCTTATGTCTTTGTCATCACACTTGTCCCTCAGACGGCCCAGGCCCTCCAAAAGATTCCAAATACCATTAAATTACTACACTTAAGGCTTTTCAAGGGTTTGCAGGTCTGTAATAATAATACATCACTTTTCTATAGCGCAAGTCTCAATTCACAGCTCCAAGTGCTTTAAAATTCCAATAAACACCTCTCACATACACACACACACATGACACACACACACACACATGTCACACACACACACATGTCACACACACACACACGTCACACACACACACACACGTCACACACACACGTCACACACACACGTCTCACTCACACATGTCACACACACACGTCACACACACACACGTCTCTCACACACACACACACATGCATACATTGTATTGGGATTCTTCCGGTCTTTGTCTCAATCTTATGTCTTTTTCTTCACACTTGTTCCTCAGACTGCCCAGGCCCACCAGAAGATTCTGGAGAAGCAGTGCACGATGCTGAGGAACACGGTGGACACGTTAGAACATTTCATCCTGCGGTCTCCGTCTGCCAACGCCGAGAATAAGGCCAACAACTCCACGGCCGCCGTTGTCGTCAGATCTCAGGAACATGGTCAGTGACTTGATTTATGTGGATAACTTGTTGGTGTGAAGTTGGTTGTCCTTTTGTCTGGGAGTGGCGAGGGGAGTGAGGGGGGGGGGGGGGGTTGAATAAGTCATTATGGAGTGAGGGAGGGTGTGTGGATTAAGCCTGTGTGTGGATTAATTGGGCAAAGTCGACTACACGAAGTATACTTCGCGAAGCTGGCCGCACGGAGCTTTAGCACTGAGTTTTCTGTAAAAAGACTTTGCAAAGCTGGCCGCACAAAGCTTTAGCACTGAGTTTTCTGTAAAAAGACTTTGCAAAGCTGGCCGCACAAAGCTTTAGCACTGAGTTTTCTGTAAAAAGACTTTGCAAAGCTGGCCGCACAAAGCTTTAGCACTGAGTTTTCTGTAAAAAGACTTTGCAAAGTCTTCGCGTGGACGACTTCAGGCTCAATTCTTTCTTTCTTTATTTGGTGTTTAACGTCGTTTTCAACCACGAAGGTTATATCGCGACGGGGGGAGATGGGATAGAGCCACTTGTTAATTGTTTCTTGTTCACAAAAGCACTAATCAAAAAATTGCTCCAGGGGCTTGCAACGTAGTACAATATATGACCTTACTGGGAGAATGCAAGTTTCCAGTACAAAGGACTTAACATTTCTTACATACTGCTTGACTAAAATCTTTACAAACACAGGCTCAATTAAGGACAGGCTTTAGGGGGTGGTTTGAAAAGTGTGTGTCTTTTAGTTTGTCTTTGAGTATGGCTGTTTTTTTTCTCTCTGTCTGTCTTTGTGAGTGTGTGTTTCTTAATCTGTATCTCTGAGTGTGTGTGTGGGGGGAGGGGGGGGGTATGGAGTGAGGGAGGGTGTCTGGGTTAGGGGGTGGTTTGAAAAGTGTATGTCTTTTAGTTTGTCTTTGTGTATGGCTATTTTTTTCTCTCTGTCTGTCTTTGTTAGTGTGTGTTTCTTAATCTGTATCTCTGAGTGTGTGTGTGGGGGGGGGAGGGGGGGTATGGAGTGAGGGAGGGTGTCTGGGTTTGGGGGTGGTTTGAAAAGTGTATGTCTTTTGGTTTGTCTTTGTGTATGGCTGTTTTTTTCTCTCTGTCTGTCTTTGTGAGTGTCTGTTTCTTAATCTGTATCTCTGAGTGTGTGTGTGGGGGGGGGGGGGGGGGGGGGGGGGTGGGAGGGGGTATGGAGTGAGGGAGGGTGTCTGGGTTAGGGGGTGGTTTGAAAAGTGTATGTCTTTTGGTTTGTCTGTCTTTGTGTGTGGCTATCTTTCCTCTCTCTGTCTGTGTGAGTGTGTGTTTCTTAATCTGTATCTGTGATTATGTCTGTGTGTGTAGATCTTCCATTAATCAACAGATAAATATTTGTTTATGTTCTCTCTCCCCCTCTTCCTCCTTCTCTTTCTCTCTCATTCTGTCGCTCATGTTTCATCTTTCCTCCCCCCCCCCCCACCTCCCCCATCATTGTTTCACACACTCCCTCCCCCTATGCCTCTTGCTCTTCTCTGTCACACTTACACACACACACACACACACACACACACACACACACACATACACACACACACACGCACATGTACACATACGCACACATACGCACATGTACACCCACACACTCGCACACACCCACACACACACACACACACCTAGACAGCGACATCTAGATAGCATAGCAAATACATCACGCTCCCAAATTAACCCTGTGTACTGAATGCAAGAGGGCATGATTACTCAGGCATATAGAGATGTATGATCAGTAAACAATTTTGTGTTAATAATAATCAAAATTGCAACTCCACCTCAAAACGGGCAGATGGCCTATATTCAGTAAAACATTGTCTTTGTCAGTCATTGTTCTATTGTCATTGCCCGGACAGTAGCTTACATCACCCTTTTAAAGCAGACGACACAATATGCGTTGACATTGTTTGATGATTAACTTGGATGAAGCTAATTGTGGAGATTTAGCTTCTTCTTCTTCTTCTTGGCGTTCGCAGAGGTTACACAGGGAGATTAGCTGACATGGATGAGTTTGTTTCTTTACCTGTGCTGTGTGCAGAATACCTGCGTAGTATCCAGGTGCAGGCGTCGGAGCTCCTCAAATCTTCGCGTGATATGTGCTCCTCCCTCTCTCACTGTATGATGCTCTTCAATCAACAGGAAGAGGTAAGATGATCTGTTTTTTTCTGAAATGTGCCTTTTTGTTGTCATAATTATTATCCAAGATTATTTTCGTGTTTGAACTGCCTGGTGTATAAGCCATGGGTGGGACATTTCCGCAGAAATTTTACGCAGATACAACTGTGCAAATCTGCTGGAGCAATCTATTTATCTGTGTTTAAGATTATGGAATGGTTTAATTCTCAAATGTCGTCCAGAAGCGTATGTATGTCCATGTATTTGATACCCCCTGGAGGGTTTGTAGTGAAATTGTGCAGACTGAAATATCCTGATAATTAAACATATATGATGATTAAATTTGAGCTTCACTTCAAGCATTTACACATTTTTCTGGGGGACCCATGCGCTGCAAAAAGGCAGTACAATATTATTGTTGTACCTATTTGGATGGCTAGGGTTGTGTACCACCCTTACTTTTTGCATATATTCCGTACAATCCACAATTGACAAGTTGCTCTATCCCATCTCCCCCCTTCCCCCGTCGCGATATAACCACACCAAATAAACAAACAAATAAACAAAAAGTACAATCCACATTATCGGGACTGTGGAGTACAAAGGAAGACCAGGTAAAGGTGAAAGAGTGAGTAGTGTCGCTAAAAGTTCTAGTGCTGCGTCGCTCACAAAAAATAATGGTTTTAGGTGTGACGGAAAAAAGAACAGGGCCTGAGTACATTGATAAATACAAGACTTATTTTACAACCATTTGAAAAATACATACATCTCCCGTGGCTGCCCGCAGAACGAAATCGTTTTTCTCGTGTTTTGAACTTGCCAGTGTTACAGCACAGAGCAGAGTCTGTCCCGCACTTTGCTTTGTCTACATCACATGGCCACCCAAACACCCGCACAACGCAACATTTTCACGAGAAAAACACGTTTATTTGTTTGCTTTGTCTGTATTACACATTTTTATTTACATTTACCACTGACACACCAAATTGTATACTTTAGTTTGCAAGTGAATCGTTATCATACAAAATAACGTTATCACGAGACGAACAGAGATCTCAGAGATCGTCTGCTTCTCAATTGTTTCGCGCAAATCGTGTAATATCTATTTTTGCGGAAACCTCCCAAAGAAATGCAATCTCAGCGGCTTCCACGTGCAACATAGTCGTGCTTATTTGGAATGTCACGTCCTGTTCTTCGTCAGTCACACCTATCTCGAAAACTAAGCGTCGCACAGAACCAGCGCCCTTCCATTATTCAAACAATTTGTAAACACAGAAATGCAGATACTGTACTGTCAGCCCAGCTAAAAATAATGAAATACAGACAGAATCCACCAAGAGTTTCGGACTTTACTTGTAGAAACCTAACTTAACTGTTAAACATTCCATACAATTTTTGTACAGATCCGACAGATACAGTTGAAGGAGCAGACGGAGAAGTGCCGAGTCCTGCAAGACTCTCTTCACGCCCTGGCGGCTGAGCACCACGAACTGGAACGTTCCCTGCAACGTCGACCATCCATGAAGACGCTCCATGACGAGGATGAATTCTACGACTGTGATGATGACTCTTATGGTATGTCAATTGAAATGTTGTTTGTTAGTTTGTCTTTTGTGGGTTAATTTTTCAGTTTTGTGTCCAGTTCTGTCTGCTTGTTTCTCTGTCTGTTTTGTTCGTTGGCAAGGGAGAGGGGCTCTTATTGAGACCTATTTTGGGCGGGGATGTAGCTCAGTCGGTAGCGCGCTGGATTTGTATCCAGTTGGCCGCTGTCAGCGTGAGTTCGTCCCCACGTTCGGCGAGAGATTTATTTCTCAGAGTCAACTTTGTGTGCAGACTCTCCTCGGTGTCCGAACCCCCCCGTGTGTACACGCAAGCACAAGACCAAGTGCGCACGAAAAAGATCCTGTAATCCATGTCAGAGTTCGGTGGGTTATAGAAACACAAAAATACCCAGCATGCTTCCTCCGAAAACGGCGTATGGCTGCCTAAATGGCGGGGTAAAAAACGGTCATACACGTAAAATTCCACTCGTGCAAAAAAACACAAGTGTACGTGGAAGTTTCAGCCCACGAACGCAGAAGAAGAAGAAGAAGACCTATGTTTGATAAGGATGGTGCCTTTCCTTCACTTAAAACATAGGGGGCAGTATAAGATGTTCATGTATCATGTCAGCCAATCTTTGTGACTACAGTTGCTCGATTTTCAGGGTTGTGGTGGGGGGGAACTATTCATCACCAATACTTTGTCCACAAACTGCTTGGGCAAATACTTTGTAACATTGTCTTATGTATCTGTCATTTATTTGTTTCAGGTTCTTACCTGCCAGAGAGGTTTGCGGACGCTCTTTCTCAAGACATCATGTTTGACGATGTGGATCATTCAGAGTCCCCAGTGGTCACTCAGGATGGACAGTGCATTCGGTCAGTAACACAGAAAAATTGGTGTTTGTTTGTGTGTGTGTGTGTCTGTCTGTATATTTTTCTGTCTGTCTGATGGTCTGTCTCTTTCTTTGTGTGCACAGTTTAGTGGGTATGCCTGGTTTGTTTCTGTGCATGTGATTGAGTTTGCCAGCATGTGCCTGTGTCTGTCTTTGGCCTGTCTGTCTGTGTCTGTTTTCAGGGTTAGTCTGTCATATGTCTGTTCTGCATCCCTGGTTTGTGAGAAAAAATTTTTATGTTTTTTCTCCAGTCAACTTGCATACCTTTGCAAATGGTGACAGATTTTTATCCTGCAGTACATATTTTCTCTGTGTGTGTGTGTGTGTGTGTGTGTGTGTGTGTTTGTTTGTTTGTTTGTTTGTTGTTTGTAACCAAGCAATAAACTCACCTTCAAAAATCGGTTCCAATTATTTTTCGTTACTGAGTATTTACTTTGACTCATACGTCCTCTTCTGCAAACCGTTTTTAACCCTTCTCATATATCTGTTTGGTTTTCTTTTCCTTCTATTCTGACCATGCTTACAAACTCTCTTTCTGTTTCCTCTCTCTGTCAATTGCTCTGGGCATTTCTCCAACTTATTATTTGACTCAAATAACTCTGCAAAATCAGCTCCTGCTTAATTGCAACTGCAAGCAAATCGAGTAATAATGGTACAATGGAACCCTCCTTTTATAAATTTACCTCCGTTTTAAGATTCCCTCCTTTTCATGACCTGATTATCTCAGATTTTTGGAGGTGTGAAAAGCGGTGGTCATTCAGTAAACTGTAAAGTGAGTTTTGCATGCTTGGTCACCAAGGTGATGTCAGCCTATGGAACAGCATTCATAAGTAGAGTTTTCATTCACATGATTGTGCTCTACATGTTACTTTCAATCAAGATCTGTGTTGCAATGTGAAGTATAGATTTTGAAAGCACGAGATGTGATGTCATTTAATTTTTTCCTCTGACAGGTAAACCCGTTTGCTGAACCTCCTTCCTTGTGTGAAAGTTGACCTCTACCTTGAAAAAACCTTCCTACCTGTGTGTTTTGACTTTTGTCCTTAGAACATGCTATTGTAGTAGGTAGTGCTATAGCGTCTGTGAGATATGAACAGTTCAGCGTATGTATGTTGAGCAAACGGATGGATGAAAAGTAAACAGCTTCACACAGACACGGACAGACACACACACTCACTCTCACACTCACTCTCACACACACACACACACACACACACACACACACACACACACACACACACACACACACACACACACACACACACACACACACACACACACACCTTGTCTGGCTTTATGTAAAACTCTCTCTCTCTATCTCTCTCTCTCTCTCTCTCTCTCTCTCTCTCTCTCTCTGTCTCTCTCTGTCTCTCTCTCTCTGTCTCTCTCTATCTCTCTCTCTGTCTATCTCTCTCTCTCTGTCTCTCTCTCTCTCTCTCTCTCTCTCTCTCTCTGTCTCTCTCTCTCTTTGGGGCAGGGATAGATATGAGAAATCAAACTACTGATTATTCTGCAGTGTATTACCTGAGGCGTTACATACAAATCTGTCCTTCCTCATTAGACATTCTTTACCTGTTGTCACAAGCCTTATTTTGATGTGAATTCTCCTTTTGTGTAAGTTTATGGTGACCTCAAGGCGACTGTAATTGCTTTACAGCATCCACAATGACAGACACCTGAACTACTTAAGAATTGCAAAGATGATGGTGACATATGCTGTTGAAAGTAAAGAATGGTGTATTGTGCTGACAGAGTGGAGAAATGCTTGTTGGGAATTTATATGATTTACAAGAACAGTGGAACTCCCCTTTTAAGACCTTCAAAAATTTGAGAAAATCGGGTCTGAACACTTTCTACCCCACCTATGTTGACCAAGGTTTTTTTTAGCCGAGACCAGCTGTGCTGCAGCAGGTCACTCAGAATTGTAGTAACTGTGTATCAACACGCTGGAAGCAGGCGTTAGATGGACGTTCCAGGAGGCGACTGAAGCTAACAGTCTGAGCGAATATATCCGTACTAAGTCAGATAGAGCCATAATGAGTGGGTACGGATATTACCTGGGAGACAATGAGTTAAAAAGGAGGGATTCTTAGAATGGAGGTTAATTTACAGAGTTCATGAACAGAAAATCTAAAAATGCAAGGTCTTAAAATGGAGGAAGTGTTAAATTGGGGGTCTGTATGTATACTGCATCGGATTTTGCCAGATATGCCTTTAGAAGTTCACAGTGATGCTGTTTGATTATTATATTTTGTTTTGCTTACTGTAAGCTACTGTAGCTATTGATGTGTACATTGTTGTTAAACAGTTGTTTGTTGTATGTTTATCAGGGTTTGCTAGTGTGTGATAGGGTTTGTGTCCGTCTGTAGATGTTAGTTTCTTTGTTAGTCCTGTGTTGACAACTCTTCGACAAGCGCTTAGAACTGTACCCACGGAATACGCGCTATATGTGACCCTCCACCACGGAATGAGTCGCATGTCACCTTTGCATGATTTTCATATTTGTACATTTTCTTAAAGGGCGTTTTATGCTCTATCCAGTGGTGAAAACCGTTTTAGAAAAGAGCGAAAACTGTTCGAGTTATAAGCCTGTGACTAAGGTGACCCACACACTGTTACCAGACACTCCCCGGACTTACATTAAGCCTAGCGCAGACCTGTTTACCCTTACGATTTTGGCGTAATTTATTACGCTTTTCTGCAAAAAATACGCCATTCCGCTATCCGTGTCAAGACTACGATTTTCATAAATAAAAAAAATGTGAAGTGCTTGACACAGTGAAAAAGGCCTACTACGTGCAAAAGAAAAAGAATCAGTGATGCATGTGCTTGATGTGATCATCTTTGAAATTATGATGACTACAAAAACTGACTGATGTGTTTTGTTTGTGAATGATGGATATATGTGCATGATTGCGTTTCGCAGACACAGTTGTGATGTGCGTTGTAATTGGCGACGAATGCCGCTGGATGATTACTATTTTTGTGCCAGGATTACTATTTTGGGGCTGAGCATTACTCCAAAACACTTATGGGGGTAAACAGGGCTGCTAGCGCCGAACCGCGCGAGGTGACATGCGACTCATTTTGTGGTGGAGGGTCACATATAAGCTTCATACTGATTGATTGATTGATTGATTGATTGATTGATTGATTGATTGATTGATTGATTGATTGAAGGAAAAATCAGTGTTTCATTTACATGTACTGCATAAAACTGTACCAAGCTGATGTTAGAGAATCAAAAGGATGTAATCTCTGCTTTTTTTTCAACTGATGAAAATGTGTGCATCTTTATGACAAGTTTTTGTTCTCTTTTTGATGTTTGTTTGTTGGTTTGTTTGTTTTTGTGTTTATCTGTTTGTAATATGGAAGTTGATTTTTTTTCTGTTCTGTACTCTCTTTGATATGTACAAATAATTGTTATTTACTGGAGATTGTCTTCCAAACATAATTTTTGACTCACATGCGAAGCAAAAGTGAGTCTATGTACTCACCCGAGTCGTCCGTCCGTCCGTCCGTCCGTCCGTCCGGACGTCCGTCCGTCCGTCCGGAAAACTTTAACGTTGGATATTTCTTGGACACTATTCAGTCTATCAGTACCAAATTTGGCAAGATGGTGTATGATGACAAGGCCCCAAAAAACATACATAGCATCTTGACCTTGCTTCAAGGTCAAGGTCGCAGGGGCCATAAATGTTGCCTAAAAAACAGCTATTTTTCACATTTTTCCCATTTTCTCTGAAGTTTTTGAGATTGAATACCTCACCTATATATGATATATAGGGCAAAGTAAGCCCCATCTTTTGATACCAGTTTGGTTTACCTTGCTTCAAGGTCAAGGTCACAGGAGCTCTTCAAAGTTGGATTGTATACATATTTTGAAGTGACCTTGACCCTGAACTATGGAAGATAACTGTTTCAAACTTAAAAATTATGTGGGGCACATGTTATGCTTTCATCATGAGACACATTTGGTCACATATGATCAAGGTCAAGGTCACTTTGACCCTTATGAAATGTGACCAAAATAAGGTAGTGAACCACTAAAAGTGACCATATCTCATGGTAGAAAGAGCCAATAAGCACCATTGTACTTCCTATGTCTTGAATTAACAGCTTTGTGTTGCATGACCTTGGATGACCTTGACCTTGGGTCAAGGTCACATGTATTTTGGTAGGAAAAATGTGTAAAGCAGTTCTTAGTGTATGATGTCATTGCTAGGTTTAGTTACCCTAAAGGTCGAGGTCAAGCATGTGAGTCGTATGGGCTTTGCCCTTCTTGTTAATTTTGTATTTAAAGAAACAGCAAGAACTTACTGCAGGTACATCTTCTCATTTATTCCTGATACATTTATCTCAATATTGCCAGTGTCTGAACAATAAACCCAATACTAAAGGATCAGGTATAGAGTGTTCATGTGTATGTAGGATTGGAATTAGAATTGTTTGTTTCTGTTTTTCAAATGTTTGTCCTGCCAAACATTCTGTAAATTGTGCATCACATGAGCAAGAGGTGAACCACACACACACATTTATGTTTTTTTTCTCCCCCACCCCCTCTCTCTCTTTTCACACACACACACACACACACTCACACACACACACACACACCCACCCACACACACACACACACACCCACACACACACACACACACCCACACCCACACACTCACTCACACACCCACACACACACACACACACACACCCACAGTGACACACACACACACAAATGAAGTTACAAGATCTGTATCATTGATAACATGGAATATTAAAATGGTTCCTGTTTGTATTTTCTTATATTTGAATTAAATGAGGTAGGTAATTGGAGGGGTGGGGGGGGGGGGGGAGAGAGACTCATTCAAATATCTGTTTTAAATGCTTTCTCAGGCATGATTATCTAAAGTAACGTGGTAACAGGGATTAAGCCACATAGCCTAAACACTTTCACAGTACACATCTCAGCAACTCAAAAAAATTCATGATCAATTAATGATACAATACACTACGTGTACAATGCATCTGCCCCTTCCTGGGTGTGTTCCTTCTGTCACCAGGTGCTGTCACACCTCACACAGCAACTGTAATAGATTACATGTACTTGCAATTGGCACAGGCACTTGAAATTAACATCAGAATTCTTGGATCTTGCAGTACTTCGGTTTCCCAATAGATGAATTCTGAAAATAACTCCTCAGGGTTGTATGTTTTATGGGAGAGTGACCTTTTCTTGCAACCCATACAAACCCGACGGTCATTTCTGAAAATCGTATTGCTCATACCCTTATTAAACTATCTTGATCTATAGGTGTTGTTTTTTTATTTGCTTTTTCTGTTTTGTTGTTGTTTTTATGTTTTTATTTATGTAGAAGTGGTCGACATACTGAAAACTAGCTTCAAAAGAAAATGAGTAAACAAACAAATAAATACATATAAATGATGCCTCCTAAATTTAATTCTTACTTCACTTCTCAAACCTGCATTGTGAATCATTTTATCTTCAGAACAGTAACATTACTGCCTTATATGCCAACTTTAGCTGATAGAGATTTAAATGGAATACTGCCTTTTGGTGTGTTTACCTTTTGTTATTGAGTACATTTGTATAATCTGCAAAGAAGCCACACTTATGTGCAGGTTTGAATGCTTTTTGTTTGCAGCTGTGAAAGCAAGGCCATTGGTTTGGCTGTATATGTGTTTTATGTGGGGGTTTGGTTGTGTGAACTAAGTGAATTTGAGTGGATGCATCTCTCTCTCTCTCTCTCTCTCTCTCTGTCTCTGTCTCTGTCTCTGTCTCTGTCTCTGTCTCTCTCTCTCTCTCTCTCTCTCTCTCTCTCTCTCTCTCTCTCTCTCTCTCTCTCTCTCTCTCTCTCTCTCTCTCTTTGGGGCAGGGATAGATATGAGAAATCAGCTACTGATTATTCTACAGTGTAGTAACACTCAATAAATTAGTTATGCAAGACATACACTGTGGTAACATTCGAATTTCGTTGAAGTTTTGCACAAAGTTTGCAGTGCAGTATTTGGGGAAGGGCTCCTAATATGGACCGGCTCCTAATATGGACCACCTCCTGTTCTGACAAACTAACGGCGCTAGAGCGCTCAAAACAATTTCATTCGTTGTATTCACCCTCTCTGGATAACTTGCACATGTCAGAACAGTTGTAGAAACACAAACCTCAAAACCGTTTGGCTTTTTCTCTTTTTATATTTAGTCAAGTTTTGACTAAATATTTTAACATCGAGGGGGAATCGAAACGAGGGTCGTGGTGTATGTGCGTGTGTGTGTGCGTGCGTGTGTGTGTATGTGTAGAGCGATTCAGACTAAACTACTGGACCGATCTTTATGAAATTTGACATGAGAGTTCCTGGGTATGAAATCCCCGAACGTTTTTTTCATTTTTTTGATAAATGTCTTTGATGACGTCATATCCGGCTTTTCGTGAAAGTTGAGGCGGCACTGTCACGCCCTCATTTTTCAACCAAATTGGTTGAAATTTTGGTCAAGTACTCTTCGACGAAGCCCAGGGTTCGGTATTGCATTTCAGCTTGGTGGCTTAGAAATTAATTAATGACTTTGGTCATTAAAAATCTGAAAATTGTAAAAAAAAAAATAAAAATTTATAAAACGATCCAAATTTACGTTTATCTTATTCTCCATCATTTGCTGATTCCAAAAACATATAAATATGTTATATTCGGATTAAAAACAAGCTCTGAAAATTAAATATATAAAAATTATTATCAAAATTAAATTGTCGAAATCAATTTAAAAACACTTTCATCTTATTCCTTGTCGGTTCCTGATTCCAAAAACATATAGATATGATATGTTTGGATTAAAAACACGCTCAGAAAGTTAAAACAAAGAGAGGTACAGAAAAGCGTGCTATCCTTCTTAGCGCAACTACTACCCCGCTCTTCTTGTCAATTTCACTGCCTTTGCCATGAGCGGTGGACTGACGATGCTACGAGTATACGGTCTTGCTGAAAAATTACATTGCGTTCACTTTCATTCTGTGAGTTCCACAGCTACTTGACTAAATATTGTATTTTCGCCTTACGCGACTTGTTTTCATTTTCGGCAGCGTTCACTCTAAATTTTCCGCCTAAAACGGCCTCGTTTCTGTCCACAGCCGAAGCTGTTATCACACAAAATTGTTTATATTTGACAGCTAAGACCGTATTTGTTACATTATAGCAATGTTGACTCAGAGTTTCTACTGCAAACAAAAAAAATAATTTCAAAATATCAAAGTATGTGTGTGTCCCCTAATATGGACCACCTTAAAAAAATCGAAGAAAATAAAATCTAAAGGCTATTTTCATTAATTCATTCAGAAGCTTGCTGAAAAAAAACCATAACTAGCCCTCGAAATTTCAAAAAAATATAACAAATAGCATTCTTTTCGTGGTAGTTGATAATGTCACTTATTTTCACTCTGTTTTTGATAAGCTTCTTTAGTTTCCTGGTGTGCTTCAAATACTGCTCTCATCAAACCGAAACAGATAAATCTAAAGCATATTTTAACTAGTCTGACTTGCACACTAAGTTGTATCATGTTATTTTGAAGTATAGGGTCCTTTTTTCAGTAATTCGCGAAGGCTTCTTCACCGGTCCATATTGGGCGCCCAGGCTCCTAATATGGACCATTTGTGATTTTTTGGTATTTAATTTTTGCTGAATGCCTATCAAAGCTAATTCACTCTAATTAGGACTAACAGTTAACCTAAGAGAGAAGGACTACCAAACACAAAACGAAACTTCTTCGCAAGGAAACAAGCTAGTTATCAGCATAAAACAAAAAGTAGTCCACATTAGGAGCCCTTCCCCTACTGATCAGTTGCGGTCAGTTGATAACTTTAATGATGCAGCAGTACTACTTTTATTAAAAGTTTATTTTGGGTTTTAAAGTGTAGTTACAGGAACTGTGTTACAACATATTTTCGTAACCCGAGTCGTAAAAACGGATATTAGAGTCATGCGCCTGTGCCCCACAACTGTCACAGCTGGTTTGTTGCGACCCTCCGGAAATGACCTGCGCTTTGTTGGAATTCCAACAATGGCCGCCATTGTAGGAATTCCAACTTTGCGCTACGCAATTCTAGAAATGTACCGCGCGCATAGTGAGAATTCTGCTCTTTCTTAGAATGCGATGTGTAAAATGATACAAGTCATGATGGCCTATGATGATCCTTGTGTTTTAAAGTGATCAATGCTTGCAGTCTTGAAAAAGCAGATGCATTGTATAACACACCAAACCAACCGAATTACAAAAAGCGGGCTGTAACAACACAGTTCAACGACCCATCCCACTCGACCAAAACGCACCAATTTTACGTAATTTTTAACGTTTCAGATCTTACATTTTACAACAGCAAAAACACAACAAGAGTGTTCCGATATAACTTTTCACTGGTAACTATCGATTGTAATAATTTTTTACTCAGTCTTAACTGATTATATATTAAACTCACACAGTCTCTCTGGGCTGTAGAGACAGCATTACATCCCTTTACTGAGTAGGCTCTTGTCACTGCATGGTAATCTAGGCTCTTGAAACGTAATGTGCAAGTCAGAGTCTGTGCGCTATATTGATGTGACTGATTGTTGCAAAATGCTGATTCAAATTAAAGATGATTTCAGCCTGTTGTAACAAACTAACACTCTACTCTGAGAAAAAAAAATCATTGTGTTCAAAATAGATCGAGACACCAGCAACTAGCTAGCTGCATGCGCTGAGTGTCACTGAGAGAATTGTTACACAGTGTACCCCTACACCCCCAATTCAAGACTTCCCCTGTATAAGACCTTACTTTTTCATATACCTTATAATTCATGACCTGTGAAAAGGGTATACTTTTTTGTGCCAGTCGAAGGGCTAGAACGAGGCAGCTCGTTTCTGGAAATGCGGCGCTTTGTTGGAAATCAAAAGAGATTTCGGGAAATCCCGATTATTCCAACTCTGCCCCGGATTCTTACTTTGCGCCCAACAGGTTCATTTCCCAGGCGAGGTTCGTTTCGGTGCGTTCCAGTCCGTATTTTTAGACAGGGTGCCGTGCTGTGGGCCAGTGACAGTGTCGAGTTCGCCGAGTCTGAATCTGAGAGGATGTGTGCCTGTATTCCTTTTTGTGTTGCTAAGTACAGCGGTAATATCCTGTTGAAATAACGTGTGAAATACTAGGTAGAAGTGCCGGACATCCTCTTTTAAAACGCGAAGCTCTCAGGCAACAGTGGCAGAAATACAACGCAGAAAAAGTCTACCAAAACTTTTCATTGGGACTGGGACTTCGGTAGATTACGCACGATAAAATGGAGGGACATGTGTTATGACTCCGAAAGAAGACACTCGAAGATCCATTCAGGATGAAGGATTTCTAACTACGAACGGGAAATGATCTACCATGGCCAGCACCACGGAAAAACGCGAGAAGCAGCCTGCTTCGGAGGCGAACGGGTTTCGGTAAGCGTTTGGAGCTGAGAGTTTATCGATAGTATCTGGATCTTTTACGTTGCACTTGCAGGAACCACTGTTGGTCATCTTCGCAACGGATGCGGGAGAGCGCATAATAATAATTAAAAATACAATAAAAGTCCTGACTTTGGTGGGACAGGTCATATGATATATACAGGCCTGTCGCTTCTCCCCCACCCCACTCTAAAACACTGCTGGCAAAACAATAGATAACGGTTGTTTTTGGCAACGAACTGTATCGAGTTGAACGAATGCTGCTCGGCCAAATACTTGTATGTATTTTGAATTTGATTGCCAAAGTTAGCGTGAAATTAGTGTCAACCCTACCCAGAACAGTTACGTACGGTAAAGAATGAGTTTCCAGGGGTGTAAACCATGGCATACCTAGGCCATTCACTGATTCAGTGTTCACCCAGCAGTGTCGGTGATCGATCTCAGTGACGTAGCTGTGATCAATAGAAAGGGTGGGGTGTTGAGGTTCATGACCCATTTCATAAAGCCCTTGATATCTTATACTTGGCAAACAGTTAACACCTTACTCATGACTTGAATCACACTTGCAGGAGAGGTAACTGATCCTTCCATAATAAAGTCCTGTATAAGTTGTGGGAAATGTTTCACCAGTCCCGTCTTGGAACCTTTGTGTACACAGTTGATGATGTTTTGGCGACCCTTTTGATGGAAACAACTATACAACAAAAGTTGGTAAAATGCGTAACTCACACTGAGATTTAACTTAATGACCTTCATTTTTAGACACAAAAAACATGAACACATGAACTCAAGCTAAAGCATGAAGTGACGTTCTATCAGTATGGTACTGATATATTTTCATTTTTGGTACATACAGACCTGGGAACCCATATGATTTCGCCGTATTTTGTACGCATTATTGTCTAGAATACGATCAGTACAGTCAGTTGGAAAAAAAATACCACGAGAAAAATTCCTTGACCACTTTTCGTCACAAGCGCATTGCAACTTTTTTCAGTAAACATTGAAAGAAGCATTTTGTTTTAAATGTATCGGTAAACTTAATTAATGGTGTGACGGACGCGTGTGAAGCATGTTAGAAGCATGGATGTTCAAATGTTGTGTACGTGGAGTACGCTGATTTTTCTGAAAATACACCAAGTTTGTTTGAGATTACTCCAAGTACAATACTGGGGTTCCCGGGAGTGGTATTCAAGAAAATAAAACATTTGAAGTGGTTTCAGATTCTGAGGCCGTTTTTGCTACTACGCTTTAATTTCCGATTTTAACTGGCATTTACGAGTGCACCTCACAACGTTTTTAGCTAACGAGGTTGTCTATAATTAATAAACCACGCCCACAAACACCCTTATCAAAGGAAATCACCGCCATTTCACGCTTCCTACTAGATGAGGCTACCGATTGCATCAGACCAGATGCGGACACAGCCATTTAAACATCAAAAGATTACCCGGCCGCATCATGCCGTTAGCGACTGTAGAGCCAAGAGGTAGGTCCCGGAAGTTTAAAGCCGTCACCTTGTAAGGATTCCTTTTCCACTTTGTACTACATAGATCTATCAAAGTGGGGGTTATAAGTGACTGGCATTTGGCCACAGCTTGTTCCCTGGGTGTGTGGGAGCGGATGTAGGTGTGTGTGTGTGTGTGTGTGTGTGAACAGTGGGTGGCCCTGAATACTGGCTATTTCATGACAGGCATGACATTATACCTTGTTGCTAATTTCAACATTACAGTTGTAGAAAAAACTAGCTTTTAAACTACAATACTTGTAGCTCTGAGAGGTGTTGATTCGTGAGTTAAATTCAAGTTGGGTTATAGGCAGTTCAAGCAAAAAGCAAAATAATAATTCTCTTGCAAGCTTGACAAGACAAACAATAGGTGTTCCTGTCTGTCCAAACTAAAGGTATTTAAAAAGCTGATCTGAGGATTAGAAACATTCAGGCGCCTGTGCTTTTGCCATAGCAGCATTTCAACAAACATTGCTTTCACCCTTACTCAAAATAAAATCAATGTCTTTCAGCAGAAGGTCACCTGATCATGGTAGATGTATGATGTGGTTATGTGCTAAAATACATACCTCAAATATTAGCTTGGCAGTTAAAAGATGAGCCAGTGTTTCCTGTGGAACCCCCTTTTAAGACCCCCCAATTGAAGGATTTCTCCCTCGATTTCAGACCTAATTTTTCAGACTTTCTATTCATAACCTCTGTGTAAATGTAATATTACCCACAATTCATTTAGAAGATTTCTCCTTTTTAAGACCAGATTTTCTGGGATTCTTTTAGGCCACTCTACCCCCCCCCCCCCCCTGCGAGTTAGGGGAAAGAGTTTACCTGATGCTCCCCAGCATGTCCTAAGAGGCGTCTAACGGATTCTGTTTCTCCTTTTACCCTTGTTAAGTGTTTCTTGTATAGAATATAGTCAATGTTTGTAAAGATTTTAGTCAAGCAGTATTTAACTTTTAAGAAATGTTAAGTCCTTTGTACTGGAAACTTGCATTCTCCCAGTAAGGTCATATATTGTACTACGTTGCAACTGCCCTGGAGCAATTTTTGTATTAGTGCTTTTGTGAACAAGAAACAATTAACAAGTGGCTCTATCCCATCTCCCTCCCCCCCCCCCCCCCTTTCCCCGTCGCGATATAACCTTCGTGGTTGAAAACGATGTTAAACACCAAATAAAGAAAGAAAGAGGCCACTGTACAGGAGCTGGTGCTTCTATCCTAGCAGAATTAACTGCTCATGCAACAGTTAAACATTGCTCTCACCCTTTTTTTGAAAGTATTATCACTATCAGCCAGGCAGATTTGTACATTGCGGTTCTCTATTTATAAGTTTAAATTTATACAATGCATACCTAAAATAGATTCTTTTCTATTGAGTAAAGGACTGTTTGCTAAAAAAAAGTTTGAATGGTGAGGAATCTCACTGCCTGTATGACCCAACAATTTGCACCTGCACTTTCTATGGCTTTTAGTGGGTAAGGTGTAAACATATATGAAATGTTTAATCAGAAATCAAGAGGAATAATAAAAAAAGAGTTTTATGTACTGAATGTTTATAACACTGATTGTGATGCTAGACATTGTGTTCAAAAGAGCATTGAAAGTCTTTGTTTTTGTCTGTGTCAAGTCTTTGTGTGTGCGTGCATGTGAAAATAAGAAGCATTGTCATCATTTTCACGAGTTTTCATTCACAAACACCTGGGAAATAAATCTCATGTTCCCCATGCAATAAATCGAGGTGGTGAATGGGTTTGAGCTTTCAGGTGAAACGTGGATTGTCAAAGTAAAAGCCAATCAGGCTGATTGTTTGATGTGTGGAACCATCGCGGCTTTGGATTTGTGTTTCCGAGGACAACGATTGTAAGCATTCACTCTCAAAGACCCAATCAATGTTGATAATTACCGCGGCGACTCATGGTCAATTTGCAACTTATCTCTGTAATCGCAAAATCCACAACGAAAAGTCATAAACACTTAAAAAGAAAAGAAATATGCTTAACACTTACTGAACTCACAGGTATGATCGCAGCTCTGTACATTTTCAGACTGGAAGAAAAGCGTCAACAAGCTACGTTTGACGTCACATACAAGGTTGACGTGTTATCTCGAGCTACTGTGACGATGCTTTGTGGCCCGGACTTGGATTCTAAAAATTCGTCTCCCTGTGGGTTATTACCTTATTGTGCATTTTGTTGCACAACCAAAATAATGACAAAAACGATGTTTGGTGGCTTGTTGTCAGACCAGCATTTTGTTGTTGGTCCTCAGGGAGCATATCGCCTTTTGTCTCATATTTATCAACCGCGGCCTTCGGCCTTGTTCGATAAAGATGAAACAAAAGACGATATGGTCCCCTTGGACCAACAAAAAAGCTGGTCAGTCAACATGCCACCAAACATCTTATAATATATTTATTCAAGGCCAAGAAAAATAAATGTTTGTTTCTGGTGACAAGGCACACACAATTAGGGTTGGTATGTCAGATCCTTTTTTTTGGGGGGGGGGGGGGGGTTCAGTTTGATTTTCATTTACACAGTACTGGTGTTATATATTTAGCTTTTGATTGGTTGGAAATCGTGCGAACTGTGCCCCCTGGAAGTCAGAAAAGAGTAACTTTCCTTGCAAGTTCTGCAAATTCGAATTTTTGTTCTTTTTGATAAAAATATGTTCTGAAGGGTCCATAAAGAGTTCTTGTGTTGAGAGGACAAAATAGTGTCGGTTGGGGAACCGGACAAAAGGAATTTGTGTGTTTGTGCCTCTGCCACTGTGTGTGGACATGCACCTTTAACCCCTTCACTGCCACAGTATAACAGCATTATCCGAACAGTCTATGGGAAAGAAATGTGTTTAGAACCCCTACAAGTACTTGGACAGTGGTTACCTCCCATTTAGTTTTCAGAAATGTCCTGAAATGTTGTTGACACAAATCCCACGTATGAGATACGGTTATGGGCGTAGGACAAACCGAAAATGACCACGTATTACATACGGGGTGGGCAGTGAAGGGGTTAAATGTTCAAGTCTGGTTTACTTGTTCCTGTTGCTCAAAATTGTATCAGCTGAGTCACTGACGCTGATGGGGTCTATGTCGACCAAAAGAGTGGGATTCCCTGTAGGTGGAGTTCCTGTAGGTGGATTCCCTGTATACAGGGAATACCACAGGGTGTAGTTCCTGTAGCGTTTCGCTGATATTGCTGAAAGTCACGTGATGCTAAGCGACATCGGTAGAATTTGATGTTTTTCAATCTTTTTTGATATTTCTTAGAAATTCGAGTATGGTTTGCAAGTTTTATTGAAAAACTCCACCCTGTGGGATTCCCTGTATACAGGGAATCCCTCTACAGGGAATCCCACTCTTTTGGTTGACATAGACCCCATCAGCGTCATTGACGGTTTTATTGGTTATTCTGCTGCCATGTTAGTTCAGGGTAGTTCAGGGTCTGAACGTGACACTGTGTTGGTCTCACCTTGATCTACAAGCGCTTAGTTGATTGGTATGAGCGTTGGGGGCTTCAAAGGCTGATTTGTATGACTGCCTAGATGATGGCTGATGTAATGCATCAGACTGAGAGTAGGTGATTAATACTCACAGGCATTTTGTTTAATTTCTGTACACAACGTGTGAGGGTGTAGTTAGGTTAATTATACAGTCACACAGCATGACACTGTAGGTAATTACACACTGCATAACCAAACAGAATCATTTTGTAATTGTAGCCTTTTTTAATTTGAATGTCGCAAGATCATATCCACTCGGTGTGCAAAAATGTACCTATTACATGGCCTCCAAAAATATCATGCAACAACACACACCTGTAGACACACACACAAATATTAGCTTGTACATGAACATAGAAGATAAAAGACATTTCTCTCTCTGTCCCACCTCTCCCCCCCCCCAGCACCACACACACACACACACATGGGTACATTCTTTTTTTCATTGGCAGTGTGCACAGCTGGACATA
>NC_090255.1:31661381-31715803 GCF_037325665.1 Littorina saxatilis
ACGAAAATCCGAAAGAAAAAAAAATGTAAAAAAAAAAAATTGAAAAAAAAAATTAACAAAAAAAAATTAACAAAAAAATCTGCTGATTGACTTGAGATTATTATTTTTTCTTACTCAAGCCTTGTTATCTTTCACTTATATCCCTCTCAGCTTCAAGGAGAGGGCACTAAACACATTTGAATTAGTAAAAAGTCGTCAGCTTCAGGGGGCCTTGCCAGGGAGGGGAGGCCCCCTGGACCCCCGGCTTTATTTCAGCTGAAACTGCCATTCCTTCAGTACCATGCCTGGTGTTACAAACAAGTGGAGGTGGGAATGGTTGGGAAAGGGGGGAAACGTGCTGCTTTACAGAGTGCAGGAGACATTCGTTCCTTCTTCAAAAAGCCTCGCATGGATACATTATAGGACTCGGATCAGAAGCAGTGTTTGTGTGTGGCTTTGATAATGCCACTGAACTCAAGAAAACGCGGGATGCCTTGTTTCTTGTCAGACATTTTTCGAATGCTCGAGAATTTTTTTTGAATTGTTGACGGTGATTTTGCTTGGTTGATTGGGACAGTAAAGTATCCCATTTGTATTATTTTTGTGGACTTTTTTTGTTTCTGCTTCTTTTCTTCTTGTATGGTTTCTGACTGTGAGAATGCTGGAAATGGCCACTATATGCTTTCATTTTGGCAAATTTGCTTCAGCTTCAGGGGGGCAACGCTCCCCTGGCCTCGGCGGCCCCTGGACCCCTGCCTTTCAGGTTTTTTTATTTTTCCCAGTAACACCCATGCAAAGTATTACCCGGGTTTCTGAAATCTTAAGACAGTGGAAGTGATTTGCTAGGAAAATGTGCTATGATAAAGTGTTTCTCTTTAGCTTGCAAAGTGAAATGTATTCAAGGGGGGGGGGGTCTGTTTATGTCCGTTTTTCTATTGTACATCGCCGTGAACTCTGGCGAGAAGGGTCCCGCAGTGGGGCACTGCGGTTATGAAATTAAAGGCCCCTCCTGTTTTTGGAACCGCAGGAGCTTTCTAGTTTGCTGTTAGGTAGATTTTTGGTTCCTCTTTCCTGTCATGCTCTCTTTTTCTTCATGAATTCTTTTCTTTTTTCTGCCTTCTTGCTCATTCACCTGTATTTTTTCCAAAAATCTCTTCTCTTGCCGCTTGTCTCGCGATTCATGTATAGTTTAATCTGTTAGTGTTCTGATGTAAGTCCAGCAGTAGATAGGTTAAGCCTATTTTAACATACTGGAAACTGGTAATCTTCCAGTAGGTATTAATTTAGTTTTACTAAAGCCTGCTGGGACACAAGTAATGGGTTAGTGCATTTGTAAACAGGAATCGCTTGACAAGTGGCCCCCTTCATCCCCCCCCTTCCTCGTCCTGATATGGCTCTGCGTAGTCGGCTGGACGTTAAGCAACAAATAAACAAACAAATCTGGCGAGAAGGGGCGATTAATAAGTGTTCTTTATTATTATTATTCCTCAAAATCTGTATTTACCACTTGGCTTGTTTTATTCACAGACGGGACATGGGTTTCCGCATGATGTCGGAGCAAGTGAGCCACCATCCACCGGTCAGTGCTTTCCACGTGGAGGGTGACAGCTACTCCTTGAATGGCTCCGTGCTGCCCAAGCTACGATTCTGGGGCAAGTCTGTTGAGATCACTCCCAAAGGAACCATCACTCTGTCCCTACCAAAGTGAGTGCAGTGTTGATCTTGCTTAGGCCCCCCCAAAAAATAGGTCTGTTTACGGTAACATAGGCCAAAAAAATAGGGTCGGTAGGTCGGGATTTTTTTTAAATTTATTTTTTTCCTTCCAAAAAACCATATTTTTACGTTATTTTGCAAAAAAACCAAGATTTTTTTATTTTATTTTTTCCCCCAAATGCCAAAAAAAAGTCTAGGGTCGCGCGAAAAAAATAGGGTCGGTCGGGTTACCGTAAACAGACCTATTTTTTGTTTTGTTGGCCTTATACTCTCAAATTTCTTCTTTTTTTTTTTTCTTTTTTTTTTTTTCTCGAAGGGTGTTTTCTGTGTCAATGCAGAGTGGGTTGTGTACATTTGGTTTAAACATAAGTTTATTTTAACAAAGGTTACAATCATGACATGTATACAAAGTTCACAGAAACAGCAACAAGCTGGAAGCTTATAGTAGTGTTCCTGCATGACAGTACAACATATAAGGCGGTAACGGCTGAACAATTTGTCTCAATAAACCAAATCTATTAATAACGTAATAAACGTTGCATAATGATTATAAAGTAAAAGGAAGGAGGGGGGGAAAGAAGATGAATAAAAGAAGAGGGATGGGTAGGAGATGTGCAGAAGTTAAAGTTGTTGTCCGGCTTGTAGAGCATTTATTCTGGTTTACCCAAAGCGGCCTGAACGTTCAATGAACGAGTGTACGGTGGAAAAAATGTTCCTGTTCAAATCTAAAGAATACTGTCTGTCTGCGTTTAAAAGGTGGGGCAGGTGAATTGTGTATGTATAGTTTCTTGACGTGCTTCGCGATAATTTGGACAATCGAGTATGAAGTGTTTTACTGTTTCGGACGGGAATCCGCAGTCACAAGATGCGTCTGTAGCAACGTGACGTCTCACTAGATCGTTATTAAGATCACTTATATATAACCTGAGCTTACAGTGAATTATTTGTGACATGCGATCTCCAGAATGAAAATAACACGGCGGACTTAAATCGTTTTTTGACACAAAGTGCTTAAGGGGAGGTGGGCCAGTGCACTACCTTTTTTTTAATTTTCAATGTTTTATTGTGTCTGAATGTTATTTTATGAAAGAAATGAACAAATGATGACAAAGAATAGTCACTTTTTGTATTTTCGGTTGCTGGTTTTTGTTTTACGCGACAAAAACAGTCAAAATACAGACAAAAGTGGAGTACAGGAGATACACGGATTTTCATCAGATGTGATTGTCACACTTCTAATTATTGTTTTATTTTATCCTTCTGGGTATGCTCTAGGGGATTACGAAGCAGATCTTGTTTATTATATTTATATTTGGAGTTAGGAACACTTCTTTGTTACAACTGTCAAACTTTAGGGTAACGCTTGCGAAATTATTTTTTGAAATAATCTGGATATGACTATAATAAAATTTCAGCAAAATCCCTTCGTAATCCCCCAGAATGTTATATTCTGCACAAACTACAAAAGAAAATATTGCTCTAGCTAAATTACAGCCAGAGAAATCGCGTAACCCAAGACGTAACCGCAGACCTGTTTACCCTTACGATTTTGGCGTAATTTATTACGATTTTCTGCAAAAAATACGCCATTCCGCTATCCGTGTCAAGACTACGATTTTCATAAATAAAAAAAATGTTAAAAAAAAAATTAAAAAATTTTAATTTTTTTTTTTAATATTAATTCTTATGTTTGGCATTGTTTTTTTCAATGGCAAAATGGGGTGAAAAAGCACAAAACTGACCAGAGATCATAATCATGTCTGTCTGATGAGACGCTGGAGAGCCTTCTAGTGGTGAAGTCTCGCCCTCACTCATTCGGCAAGCGCAAGTACAGGCATGACACACTGAAAAAGGCCTACTACGAGCAAAAGAAAAAGAATCAGTGATGCATGTGCTTTTGATGTGATCTTCTTTGAAATTATGATGACTACAAAAACTGACTGATGTGTTTTGTTTGTGAATGATGGATATATGTGCATGATTGCGTTTCGCAGACACAGTTGTCATGTGCGTTGTAATTGGCGACAAATGCTGGATGATTACTATTTTTGTGCCAGGATTACTATTTTTGGGGCTGAGCATTACTCCAAAACACTTATGGGGGTAAACAGGTCTGTAACCGTAGGCAAAATGGCTGAACTGAGAAAAACGACATTGAAGATTGAACACCACAGAAACACTATTGAAACAGACACACAAGGACAAAACTGTGTTATGAATGAACAGCTTAGTTTATTTGAATTGCAAACTACTTAGCCTTTAGCACGCCAGCAGAGAATTTATGCGTCCATCCTTTCTTTCCCTCTGTCAACCAGCATGGGGATACTGCCCCAGCGCTAAACGTGTATCAATGACCCGATTCTCGTTTGTATTTGCATGCGAGAATAACGGTATTTTTAACGGTAACTTACTTGAGCCAGAACGAGACTTATTTCCTTCCGTTATCTCGTCGATTTGTTGGTTTCCTCGAAGTTTTCTGCTTTTGTTTTTACATCGATACAGTACTTTGGTGCTTCGACAAGCAAGATGGAGGATGATGAGTTTGAAACTTTCGTTTGAGTTGTTTTTTGACAACAAATCGTACGTGGAATCTGAACGATTTACTGAGGAAGCTCTTCGCAATGAACTGTGTATCGCGGTGAAGAAAATGACACAGTTCGTCAAGACAGTGACGGAATTTACGAAAGCGCAGATTGATACAAACAGTTGCTGATCCAGTTTCGTTCGGGAAATGGCAGGTCCAGCAAACATTACCGATAATCTGACTGATGTTGGATACTTTCTCCTTTTTGCGTAGCAAATGCTCAACTTGCTTGTCGAGGAGATACTGCACAGAAACTGACTCAAATTCAGCGCAAAGCAAGCCAGTGCCGAGACGTAAAAAGTCTGCTGCATGGCGTGTTCGGAAATGGCGACCTGTGGATCTGCGTGGAGATCAAAGCTTTCCTCTGTATCGGAAACACCGACAGAATCCAAACTTTGGCCTAGTGCCAGCGGAACTACTTGTTGTTGCTTACCGAACTAATAAAGACGTTGTCCTCTTTCTTATTTCGAGCCATTGTTATTGTATCAAAGGTTGTTTCTCAAGGAAAAATTCGCTTTCGGTTGTCACCGATCGTTTGATGTGTAACCAGGATGTTGTAAAACCGAGTGAACTTCGGGTGTTCCCGTCATGGCCGAGAGTCTCTTCGGTAGTTTCCGTATGCAAAATTCGTACGCTGAGCATGCGCACTCACAAAGTAAACTGGTTCCCGATTTCGGTTTATGACACGAACCAATGGATGTCGAGTACCTTCCAAATAAGGACATTTCCGTTCGATTACGATTGCTGCCTTTGCAACGGACAAGTGGCTGAGTGAATGGAACATTCATCAAAACACTGATGTCATGTTATAGGTCAAGAGCTGCTGCGCAGTTTCGTATGTCGTGAATGCACTGTTTTGCTGAGGACAAAGCCGTAACTAGCCTTTGAAATGAGACATTTTTTGGCGGGGGAATATCGACTACAGAAGACAATCAATGCCACACATGTTCACATTTTGTCTTTATTGACAGATAAATAGGACACTTTTGACAAAAACACCGACACACATGGATGATAGGTATGTTATGGAAACATAATCTGCTAAAATACCCAAAACAGTGTTTTGAACGATTTGGTCAATTTTGCACTGGCCCACCTGCCCTTAAGTTCACTTAGGAAGTCACTAAGTTTTATATAGTCTGGTAAAGAATTCCAGAGTTGTGTAGTAGATGGGAGAAATGAGTTTCTGTATAATTCAGTTTTAAACGATGGAACTTTCCTATCTCGAGGTCTGCGCCGGTGATATGGGTTATTAGTTGATATCAATGGTGGCAATATCGCAAATAAGTAGTTTGGCACCTTGCGGTGAACGATCTTGTGAAATAATATCAATTTGTGTACATTTGGCATTTTGATGAATTGTTCTTGTGTGTCAGTTGTGGAAAGCTGTGTCAGAGCCAGTCATGGATTAAGCTGTGTGTGTGTGTGTGTGCGTGCGTGCGTGCGTGCTTTCATGCGTGTGTGGGTGGGTAGGTAGGTGTGACCGTATGAATAATAGCAGAAACAGAAATTTATCTTCAGAACAGTGTGTTTGTGTACAGACGCTTGAGACCTTGTACTTTTAGAAATCAGCATCTGATACTTCCTTCGAGGATAAAAGAAATAGAAACCCTGCCATGTATGCGATTGTGAGAAACCAATCTTAATACAGTATGAAGACGACACCATCACGTTGATTTGTTGATGACACAACCATTTGTCGAGGGTAGCGTAGGCACCCGGTCTGCTCCCCGCCTAAAACAGGCCAGTGCCGTTCCGTCTTCGAGGGACTGCGTGGGTTTCATTTCGGAGTTTTCCTTCTCCTAGACGAGTTTCCTTCCATGGATGATGAGCCTCCTCTACCCTCGTTTTGAATTCAGAGTGGTCTTCTCTTAGGATAGCTGCCTGCCAGGGTTGACGAGCCTATCCTGCCCGGTTAATACAGTATGACATGTTTGTGGTGAATTGTTACAGATACAACGAAGTTTACACCTGGCAGAACGTCAACTGCTGCATTCACAATGTCATCGTGGGCAAGCTGTGGGTCGAACACGTAAGTCGGGATATCAGTTGGCTTTCATTCTTTTTATCAAATCAAAGAGCCTTGATTAAAATATTACAAAAGAACAGTGGTACCTGTGATAAAAGGACACGCTTGGGACCAGCAAAATGTGTCCCTTCATTGCAGGTAGTCTGTCATGACAGGTGTTTGGTAAATATAGTAGACAGTGGGATGACATAAGTGTCCTTTTGATGGAGGTGTCCTTTTGATGGAGGTGTCTTGTTATTGGAAAGGTCTCACATCGCAGGCACCAATGTAATGACATTGGCAGTATTTTCAGACATCTCTGCCCTTTCTTTAATTCCTGGTCTCATAGTAAAGAGGAACTTTTCAAAATGAGAGTTAGAGCTGGAGGGGGGAGGGTTTTCGGGAGTCTGCTGTGTGGGATCAAGGGAGAGAACTGTTTTACTGATGATTTTTTTCAGAAGGGTTAGGAATTTGAGCACACCTGATTTTATATATGCACCCTAGCAATGGGGTCGGGATGTAGGTCGTCTTCAAGGCTTTCCTTAATTAACACTAGTGTGACTAGCATTGCCACGGCGTTAACGTCTTGCCTGCCCAAGCTTGCCACCAAGAAACTTTAAAAAAAACAGTAACTGTAAAGAAATCTGTCTAGCAAGCTTGAATTAAGTCCAATCACCACCAAATTTTGTGTACTAATTAAAAAATCGATGCCCAGTTCAGTCGTGCTATTTATAAGTTTGTCACGCGATTTGTTTTATCAAAGGGGGGTGAAAGGGGGATAATTTGTGTTTTTTTAACGGTTTTTTGTGTGTTTTCTTTTCCACTGCTTTTTTAAAAGTTATTTTTTAACAGAAAGTATTATACATAATGTTATAACCAAACAAGGTGTAAACCCTATGAATTAGCTGAAATATTGTTAACATTGTACAGAGAAATAAGGAGACAGTACCAAGAAAAAAAAGCAAATCACGCATTCACTCACAGCATCCTGACTCAAATGAAACAAAACTGTGACACTCACCAAATAATCTCCAGGTAATCCATATTGAATATAAGTCACATTTTCACAACAAAGTACCAACTGTACACCTATAAACATTTCCAAAAGGATTAGGAGGCTCCAGCCAGCCATTGTTATCAGTGCTGCCACGCCCCCTTGCACCTACACGATTCCAAGATACATGTGCGTCTAGCAGTACCACCCCTGCCACGTGTAGTTTTCCCGACTCGTACTAGCAACAACAGGACTGTTTCTTCCTCACTATCACTGCTATTATCGCTTTCTTGAGGCGAAAACGACACGTCGGAATCATGATCTACAGGATCCTCAAGATCCAACATCCGGAGAATCTCCTCCCGTGACAAGGCTCGCCTTCAATTCAGTTTTTTTGTTAAAAAAACCCACGCAGGGCGGAAAAGGAAGTCACGTGTATCAAGAGAAACAACTCAATTTATTGCAAGCTTCAAAAACCGGGAAGCAATCACGAGTCGTGTACCTTGTATGACTGTTACTGAAAAATTCACATCCCGTCCATGGGCGTGTCAGTGCTGCTACTGATTTATTCACCTCCCGTCGCGAAAGTGTTAAGACCAAAGTTGACTTCGCACATTTTTTTTTTTTTTTTTTAATTCAGTGCCAAGGCTTCATGCAGAGATCTTCGAGAAGTAGACTTTGCCCTCTTAATATCAGGCGTTAGTAGCGCTGTTGATGATGGAGAGAGAAGTTCAGCTGCAAAAACTTCAAATACCTGGTATGGCAAGGGGAGAGTTTCAGTCAATTTTGATAAACATGCAGAAAGTTTCCATACATTGTCAATGATTCTGTAAAATGTAGAGAGAAACAGAGAAAGCAACATTGAGGAGAAGAATTTAAAAAAACAAGAAAGGTTACATTTTAGGAACGGTTAATTCAGGACAAAACATAACATTCACAGGAAACCTTGACATAATGGCCTTTAAAGTAGACACAAACAAGAAACAGGGAAAAACCAAAGTGAATAAATGATGCTGCGACTTATCTTAGAATGTTCCCAAGATCAATGAGTAGGTGTTCTTCAGTAGCTCTGATGATG
This sequence comes from Littorina saxatilis, assembly GCF_037325665.1. Lineage (NCBI taxonomy): Eukaryota > Metazoa > Mollusca > Gastropoda > Littorinimorpha > Littorinidae > Littorina > Littorina saxatilis. The sequence continues at coordinate 31,669,738 of NC_090255.1, forward strand.
ACAGAGAGATTCTTCTTCTTCTCGACCGGCACGGTTGGCCTAGTGGTAAGGCGTCCGCCCCGTGATCGAGAGGTAGTGGGTTCAAACCCCGGCCGGGTCATACCTAAGACTTTAAAATTGGCAATCTAGTGGCTGCTCCGCCTGGCGTCTGGCATTATGGGGTTACTGCTAGGACTGGTTGGTCCGGTGTCAGAATAATGTGACTGGGTGAGACATGAAGCCTGTGCTGCGACTTCTGTCTTGTGTGTGGCGCACGTTATATGTCAAAGCAGCACCGCCCTGATATGGCCCTTCGTGGTCGGCTGGGCGTTAAGCAAACAAACAAACAAATTCTTCTTCTCGATCGCTCGGGATATTCCGTTGTTGTCTGTCATTTGAGCGTTTATGCGTTAAGCTGCCGTTATGCGCCATACATGGCCGAGCTCATTCGACTTTGGGGTGTTTTTATATCGGAGTGGTCCTTCTCCTAGACTGGTGGCTTTACAGGGCTGTCGAGTCCAGTCTACCCGGCTATTTGGCCATAGCTGGCTGGTTTGTTTATTTGAGGTGACCTTCCCCAGGGCTAGAGCTTATAATGCGGCTCTTGATCACATGGTGCTCCGGTAATTGGACACCTGGGGTATTTCTTGAGAGTAGCAGTGCCACCTGTTACCCTGCCCCATCCTGCTGGAAGCACCGCCATTTGGTCTGCGACTGCTTATTCGTCCTGGCAAGCCTGGCTTATCTCGCAGCTAACCTCCATATCTGAAGGCCACCCCACTATCCGCCACCTGCGGACGCGCCTGGTTGGGGGAGGTCGCCCCTACTTTTCCAGGACAGAGAGATTGAGGGGAAAGGTCAGAAAGAATTAAAGCTTTCTTAATTGACTTGTGATATTCAAGACACCAACATGTTCAGCAGATGACACCATTTAACAGTGAATGGTTGATTTGTTTCAGTCAGGAACCATGGAGATTGTGAACCATCCGACGAAGATGAAGGCCGTGCTGAATTTCAAGCAGTGCGGATGGTTTGGCAAAGATCTGCACAAAGTGGAAGGATTCATTTATGGGCCTAGGTTTGTTTTCTGTCTTCTTTTGAAGATAAAATATTGCTGCCTGGTTTGCATGACCTAGAGCACACACAAAAGATAATACAGTCCAACCTGCCCTACCGATACTATAAGATGTTTGGTGGCTTGTTGACAGACCAGCTTTTTTGTTGGTCCAAGGGGACCATATCGTCTTTTGTTTCATCTTTATCGACCAAGGCCGCGGTTGATAAATATGAGATAAAAGGCGATATGCTCCCCGAGGACCAACAACAAAGTGCTGGTCTGACAACAAGCTACCAAACATCGTTTTTGTCATCATTTTGGTTGTGCAACAAAATGCACAATAACCCACAGGGAGACGAATTTTTAGAATCCAACTCCGGGCCACAAAGCATCGTCACAGTAGCACGAGATAACACGTCAAACTTGTATGTGACGTCAAACGTAGCTTGTTGACGCTTTTCTTCCAGTCTGAAAATGTACAGAGCTGCGATCATAGGTGTGAGTTCAGTAAGTGTTGAGCATATTTCTTTTCTTTTAAGTGTTTATGACTTTTCGTTGTGGATTTTGCGATTACAGAGATAAGTTGCAAATTGACCATGAGTCGCCGCGGTAATTATCAACATTGATTGGGTCTTTGAGAGTGAATGCTTACAATCGTTGTCCTCGGAAACACAAATCCAAAGCCGCGATGGTTCCACACATCAAACAATCAGCCTGATTGGCTTTTACTTTGACAATCCACGTTTCACATGAAAGCTCAAACCCATTCACCACCTCGAGTTATTGCATGGGGAACATGAGATTTATTTACCAGGTGTTTGTGAATGAAAACTCGTGAAAATGATGACAATGGGTAATATTGATGGACTGTGTGATGATATCTTCTGCTATGGTCTGTTGAGACAGTGATATCAAAATTGAGACCGGAGGTCGAGATTTTGATATCACTGTCGAAACAGACCAATAGCAGAAGACATCGTCACACTGTCAGTCAATGTTAGATATATTGCTAATTCTCTGGACATTTTGTATTTACTGTAAAGAAATTACAAAAGTATTTGTCTCAGTTTTGGCTGTTCCATATCCCTCCCTCTGATTATTATTTCTTTTTGTTCACTCTTTTCTTGTACTTTTCAGTATTTCAAAATGTCTTTTCTTTCAAAAAGTCTTTAGTCACTTGCTCAACTAAATTCTGGGATCATTATATTTTCATATATATTTGTTTGTTTTTAAATGTAGGTGTTTTTGTTTTTGAAGTGGGGAAGCAATAAAGAGGTCGTCGATATCAAAACTGATATCGACGGAAATGTCGTCGATATCACTTTTGCACTGAGCTCAGTTTTGCCCAATTGACCAATGGAAATCCACGTAACATATGAAATAGCAATATAAGATAATACAGTTGAACCTGCCCTGCCTCTTGGTAACCACTACCTGCCCATAACAACCACCTGAAAGGATCGCTAAAAATATTCTTTCCTATATACTTCACCTTTCCACAGCGACCCCCTTTCAATGAGGACCGCTTTTGGTTGATCCTTTGGTTGTTGTTATTGACTGGTTCGACCGTACACAAATGTAACGTTTATGCTCAGTCTAGTCTAAAGTGATCAAGAGGATAAAGGAGTTTGTTCTGTTGCAGTTTTGAAGAAGCTGGCCTAGATGACGGTTTTCTTGGGTAGTGTGCCTAAGAGAAAAATAAAGTGTGTGCATATGAAAGTGTGGTTTTAGATTGGGGGGGGGGGGGGGGGGGTTCTCTCAAGTGTGCATTTCGATTCTAACACCATTACAATCGATTACAATGAATTTTACTTTTTGGGGAATCAATGCATGAGATTTAATTGTTTCTTTTTGTCCTCTGCATGCAACAGGAAGCAGAAGTTAAAAGCGCTCTACGGCAACTGGGTGCTCGGACTATTTGCAGCGGAAGTCAATGAGTTTGAGAGTGCATCAAAACCCTCCTCCCGAGACCTTAGCCACAGCAACTCTTTCACAAAGGTATACAAACACTGTCATTTACTGTACTGGGAATTTCCTGTGTAAATTTAGCCCCAAACAATATTGCAACAACTTCCATACCCCAACTGAAGCATTCATTCCCTCGTCATTTCATTCTTTCTGTCCCATTTAAGGTGTTACGAGTGTGTTCGGGTTGCGGTTCTTGCTCATGTTTATACTCACTGAGTTACTTCCCTTGGATCTGGATCTGGATCTGGATCTGGATAACCCGCCTGGGTTGGTGGTTTGCGGGTGCGAATGCGTATACGCACGGTTCAGTGTGCTTTCGCGAAAGGGTGTGTCATATGCACGGCTAGAACTAAGATACTTCTTGATTTCAGTAAATAGTTTCATTACATGTCAACTAGTTCGTTTTTAAATGATTTTTTAGAGATCGCCAAATGGTATTGTGTGAATAACATCATTCGATCGATTGTACGCACGGCGCCGTGCTTCTAGTAGCTCAGTCCATTCCTTCTTTCCGGTGTGGAAACAGACGTGTTTCTGGCGAAAGAATCGGCGTTTTCAACTCGCCATATCTTCATATTCATTCGGACTAGAACAACGAAATATAAATTTCTTGTAAAAAAAATCCCGAGCCTTGCGACTCTGGTAATCATTTTCTTACGCGAAGCGGCCTTTGGTAGGTACGACAGTTTTAGTCACCCAAGTATATATAAAACGCACGTGGACGAGTTTTCAATGGCGTATTTGAAGTCTGTGAATGTTGTGATTACAAATCATTTCGGGGCACCCCTCAGTCTATACGTACAGACAAACAAATTGCATGGAACGAAAGTTGAGAGGCTGGACTGTAAGTTGTTGTTTTGACTTCTACAAATCTCGCAGGTCTTTTATGCAAAACAGACTCAAAATTGCATTGTTCACGCAAGTGTAGATGACGAGACTATCGAAGGAATGGAATACACTTGCCTATACAGATATAATAGACAGACACTGTCTATTTATATCTATGACTTACCCTAGCCCATATGTTAGAATAAAGAACATACTTTGCTCTTTTGAATGATGTATGATTTGGCACTGTACACAGGATTTTAGACCTGCCCCCGAAGTGATTTTTCCATAAACCCGTCAAAAAGCTCACTCTGTTTTGGCCGTAAAAAGCGCCCAAATGAAGTCAATTTCTAACCTGTGTCGTGTGTTCGAAGGAGTACATCTCAGCGATGCCATTGCCTTGCAACCTCAAAGAAATATATTTTGATAACCCGCTAAATGAACGGTTTTTTAGTGTGAAATAAAAGCCGGAGATTTGCTTCGTTTCTTTGCTGCGACACAAAACCAAAACCAACTATAGATCTGCGGTGACATTATGAGTTCGTTTTCGACATTGCAGTGAAGTTGCGTGGATCTTCGACGATTCCCGTTCGGTTTAATGTGGATAGAGCTTTGATTGAATGTAACTGCTTTGAAAAGTTACAACATGAGTCCTTGGGATCGATGTTTTTCGGTAAACTTCTTCGTATCCTTGACTTTACTTTTGACTTGAACAGATCCAGATCGGCTGGGGCTGTTGATCGCCTGCACAGATCTATATGAAGTTGACTCGACACGGCGAACCGCCGAATCCGTGCCCTCTCGTCGGTCCTACCCCCAAATCCCTTACCAGCCTCAGACCCCACCTCACCATTCTAACCTCACTGGCGTACTATGTGTGATTATCCCTTCCTCATGAAAGAGAAAGTGGAGAAAGGGGGAAAATGAAGAAAAAGATGAGAAATATTCATAACAAATTCAGTTTTGGGTCTTTTTCAAATCTGTTTGATGCATTTTTTCTGTGACCATTGTGGCTATGCACTGACACACAAATAAGTGGAGAAAAGGGAGAAATGAAGATTTTTTCTTACTGCACAACAGTCGGGGATTAGTGTTACATGTTTACATGTTTACAGTCAGGGATAGTCAGGGATTGTTGACATGTACATTGTCAAGAGGTCAAAACAAATTTTAAAAGCTGTTGGACACTGCACTAGTGTTGCTCTAATCAAGGCGAGTCTGGAACAATAGGTCCACCCCACCAAAAGTCAACATGGAATTAGTTATGATTTTTTTTGCCTTTTTGCTTGGGTACGGCCAAGTCAAAAAGGTGAGAGGGGTTACAAATAGTCATAACAAGTTCAGTTTGGGGTCTTTTTCAAATCTGTTTGCTGCATCTTTTCTGTGACCATTGTGGCTATGCACTGACAGTCAAAAAGGTGAAGAAGGGAAAAATGAAGATTTTGGGTGTTTTTTTTTGGACAAATTTTGAAGAAGGGAAAAATGAAGATTTTGGGTGTTGTTTTTTTTGGACACATTTTTTTAAGTCCAAAAAAGATGAGAAATATTCATAACAAATTCAGTTTTGGGTCTTTTTCAAATCTGTTTGATGCATCTTTTCTGTGACCATTGTGGCTATGCACTGACACACAAAAAAGTGGAGAAAGGGGAGAAATGAAGATTTGTTCTTACTGCACAACAGTCAGGGATTAGGGTTACATGTTTACATGTACATTGTCAAGAGGTCAAAACAAATTTTAAAAGCTGTTGAACACTGCACTAGTGTTGCTCTAATCAAGGCGAGTCTGGAACAATAGGTCCACCCCACCAAAAAGTCAACATGGAATTAGTTATGATTTTTTGGCTTGGGTACGGCCAAGTGAACAAGGTAGGAAAGGTTAGAAATAGTCATAACAAGTTCACTTTTGGGTCTTTTTCAAATCTGTTTGCTGCATCTTTTCTGTGACCATTGTGGCTATGCACTGACACTCAAAAAGGTGGAGAAAGGGGAAAAATGAAGATTTTTTTCTTACTACACAACAGTCAGGGATTGTTGACATGTACATTGTCAAGAGGTCAAAACAAATGTTAAAAGCTGTTGGACACTGCACTAGTGTTGCTCTAATCAAGGCGAGTCTGGAACAATAGGTCCACCCCACCAAAAATCAACATGGAATTAGTTATGATTTTTTTTGCCTTTTTGCTTGGGTACGGCCAAGTCAAAAAGGTGAGAGGGGTTACAAATAGTCATAACAAGTTCAGTTTGGGGTCTTTTTCAAATCTGTTTGCTGCATCTTGTCTGTGACCATTGTGGCTATGCACTCAAAGTCAAAAAAGTGCAGAAAGGTGACAAATGAAGATTTTTCCTTCTTTCAAGACAATGTGTGATTTGGCACATTTTGCCTCAGTCTTTATCAAGAGCCTGTCTAACCCACTTTGAAGCTGTTAGAGACTGCAGTAGTGTTCCTTACATCAAGGCGAGTGCACAATGGTGCATTTCGAACCCCCCCCCTAATGTTCACTTTAATATCAATAAATCAATAGATATTCAGTCACAGTTTAACTAACTCATTCACCCTCATCACTCACTCATCCATCCATCACAACAACATTGTTTGATGCACAAACTGCCTGCCTTCCGCACTGGGAAGCCGCTTCGCTTCGCAACAACAACAACACTGAAAACTCGCCGGGAAATACCCCCACCACACGTGTCACACGTGTGCTTGTTTCTTCCGACTAATATCAATTTTGGAGAAAAAAAAGGACAAAACTGGATGAAAAATTCTACGGCCCCAGCAATCTCATTACTCTGAAAGGGGAACCGGAAGTGGCTGGTCCTCAGGTTTCAAAGTTGACCGATATTCCCACTAAAGTGACCTAGATCCAAAGCCAGCCATCCATTAGAATGTAGGTCCTTGCTCCCACAGTCCAATGCCGCGAATTGTTGTTACAGCCCCTGATTTTTTTATGTACGGAATCCGGTAGTCTTTTTGTTGTTGTTAAATAATTATATTGCCAAACGTTATGACATTTTGAGATAATTGAACAAGTTTCAATACACATTGGCTGAGCACCTGTGTGCTCAAAGGAAATGTCGCTTGTTTTTATCAAAAACTAATTTTCAATGGTCATTCGTGCAAACCGTCACACAAACATGCGTGCCTCTGTGTCTCTGTGAGTATGCGTGTGGCTGCTTTCATAGTTAGGGTGCAGGCGTTTTAATCATTTACCCCACAACAAAAGCCCCCCCCCCCCCACACCACCAACCCCCCCCACACACACACACACACACACACACACCCCGATACCTGTCAAATTCCCTCAGAATGCATGAACAATTCCGTTACCTCAGATCATCACCAGGAAAAATTCCTCCGCATCCAAAATATCAGGACTTTAGATATCAGATACCGACTTTATGTAATGCGCTTCAAAATCATATTCGCAAAGACAGAGAGAGAGAGAGAGAGAGAGAGAGAGAGAGAGAGAGAGAGAGAGAGAGAGAGAGAGAGAGAGAGAGAGAGAGAGAGAGAGAGAGAGAGAGAGAGAGAGAGAGCTGGACACGAAGAAGGGAAGCTACAATCGCCCCAGGCCATATATATTATATATACGTGTGTGTGTGTGTGGTGTGCGATTCATAGAAATTTACTGGACAGATCTTCATGAAACTTTGCACACAAATGTTCCGACCCCCAACCCTTCACCCTGATTCAAACTCATGTATCACAAGTCCAGCGCTCCCAAATTATTTCTTTTTATCATTTTTGTCAGTCAAGATGATAATGGGGGTGGGGTTGGTACGGGAATAATTGTGAAGCAGACACTAAGGCAACAACTTATTTTGTTTACAGGTATTGTATATGTATACAGTGAACTTAGCTGTGTTTAAGTTTAGTTATGTTTCTGTCGAGCGAATTTTTTTTAAATACGTTTTTACTACTAAAGGAGTGATAATTTTATGTGTACGCCCTCGAGAAACCTCGATCATTTTCTGAAAATGCACGTTGATAAGTACCGTTTTATGATAAAGTTATACTCTCCATTCATTTATATACACAAACTAATGTTTCATTTATCATTTGTAGAGCTAAATATGTCAATCGGGATCATGTTAAGAATCGCAGTGTTTTTCGCAAAATCGTACTTGACAACCCCCAGTAAAAAAATTCTAAAACAAAAGTTAATACGTCAACCTCTTTTTTTCTTTGCACAGATGTGTCCATATTGCTTAGAGGAACCTGTGCACAAAATGTGTAATGTTTCTTTCACGCGATTTGAACACACAAGTAACCCCTTAAGAATCACAGTGTTTTTCGCAAAATCGTACTTGACAACCCCCGGTAAAAAAATTCTAAAAAAAAAATTAATACGTCGACCCCCTTTTTTCTTTGCACAGATGTGTCCATATTGCTTAGAGGAACCTGTGCACAAAATGTGTAAAGTTTCTTTCACGCGAATTTTTTTTAAATACGTTTTTACTACTAAAGGAGTGATAATTTTATGTGTACGCCCTCGATAAACCTCGATCATTTTCTGAAAATGCACGTTGATAAGTACCGTTTTATGATAAAGTTATACTCTCCATTCATTTATATACACAAACTAATGTCTCATTTATTATTTGTAGAGCTAAATATGTCAGTTGGGATCATGTTAAAAATCGCAGTGTTTTTCGCAAAATCGTACTTGACAACCCCCAGTAAAAAAAATTCTAAAAAAAAAGTTAATACGTCGACCCCCTTTTTTCTTTGCACAGATGTGTCCATATTGCTTAAAGGAACCTGTGCACAAAATGTGTAATGTTTCTTTCACGCGATTTGAACACACAAGTAACCCCTTAAGGCAGTCAGCTTGGCTATCTGGCAAATGTTTTTGGTCCATGGAGAAAGTCAAATCAATGATCAATTATCTATCCTGAACAAATTTTGTGGTTTATTTATTTTCAGTGCCTGAAATGGCGTAGACAGTTTGAATGAAGGGACACAGGAATGAATGCTTTAGTTGGGGTATAAAAGATGTTGCAATATGTTTTCTTGCACAGTTTATTGTTGTCCACAAAAGCTTAGCAGAAAAGGGAAACGGCATTCTCTGCTTTGAAATTAAAGTAATGTGTGAATAGTAAGAGATCTTCAGGTGTGAAGTTCTCAAAAAGATCCCAAGAAAGGAGTTCTTGTGTGAGAAATCATCTCAAAATGGAAGTGAATAGACTGATTTGAAGAGAGGTTTTAGAATAGGGTTTTATATAATAGCCAACTTGCACAATACCCCGCTTGAATAGCTCTCCGGTGCGAAAGATAAGGAAGGTTCACTTCCCTGCGGGCAAACTTTTTGCTCTCACAAGCGCTGGTGTTCTCTGGCTTGTGTTAAAAAAAAAAAAATTTAAACTCAATCGCCTTTCCTTTTTGCACGGGCCATGCTTGGGTACTTTGAACGAACTTTAGGATTATTCTTGCGGCTATCATTGCTGAGCCCACTGCTCACAGTGCAAATTCACAATTTTCAAGGCGAAGTGCCCGCACTGAAACGCAACCTCTCACAGAGCTATCCGGACATGCCCGCATTTTGGGGGAGATCTCGCAAGGCCACGCAAGTTTACGCAGATTGATCACGCGACTTGGCGGCGCTGGACGATAGGGCAAGTCGCCTATTAAAGAGGGGTGGGGGAGGGAGGCGTTGAAAAGGAGATGGTATCAGGAAGAAGATAGATTCAAAGTCAATACTGCGTGCTGATATTACTGTCTGTTTGTAAAATCCTTTATATTTATTCTTCTTTTTGCCTTTGTGTTTTGTGCGTGTGTGTGTTTTTTGTTATTTTTTAAATTTGTGTAAATGCCCATCATTCTGATTCAGCAGAGCGGGGGAACTTCTACAGACGACACAGAGGACGACGCACAACCAACGCAATCATTCGGCGCCTACGAGCTGGACCTTCCCTCGCAAGTCTGTCTGTGGAGAGCCGCCTCTAGACCCTCACATTCCCCAAAGGTGAGGCTTCTTATTTGCCAAGCACATCATTGTGGGGCTTTTAATCAAAAATCAAGCATCCGTCTACAACGTATCATCAGAAGCTTCTTCTTCTTCTTCTTCTTCTTCTTCTTCTTCTTCTTCTTCTTCTTCTTCTTCTTCTTCTTCTTCTTCTTCTTCTTCTTCTTCTTCTTCTTCTTCTTCTTCTTCTTCTTCTTCTTCTTCTTCTTCTTCTTCTTCTTCTTCTTCTTCTTCTTCTTCTTCTTCTTCTTCTTCTTCTTCTTCTTCTTCTTCTTCTTCTTCTTCTTCTTCTTCTTCTTCTTCTTCTTCTTCTTCTTCTTCTTCTTCTTCTTCTTCTTCTTCTTCTTCTTCTTCTTCTTCTTCTTCTTCTTCTTCTTCTTCTTCTTCTTCTTCTTCTTCTTCTTCTTCTTCTTCTTCTTCTTCTTCTTCTTCTTCTTCTTCTTCTTCTTCTTCTTCTTCTTCTTCTTCTTCTTCTTCTTCTTCTTCTTCTTCTTCTTCTTCTTCTTCTTCTTCTTCTTCTTCTTCTTCTTCTTCTTCTTCTTCTTCTTCTTCTTCTTCTTCTTCTTCTTCTTCTTCTTCTTCTTCTTCTTCTTCTTCTTCTTCTTCTTCTTCTTCTTCTTCTTCTTCTTCTTCTTCTTCTTCTTCTTCTTCTTCTTCTTCTTCTTCTTCTTCTTCTTCTTCTTCTTCTTCTTCTTCTTCTTCTTCTTCTTCTTCTTCTTCTTCTTCTTCTTCTTCTTCTTCTTCTTCTTCTTCTTCTTCTTCTTCTTCTTCTTCTTCTTCTTCTTCTTCTTCTTCTTCTTCTTCTTCTTCTTCTTCTTCTTCGTTCATGGGCTGAAACTCCCAAGTTCACTCATATTTTTGCACGAGTGGGTTTTTGCGTGTAAGACCGTTTTTACCCTGCCATTCAGACTGCCATACGCTGCTTTTGGGGGAAGCATGCTGGGTATTTTCGTGTTTCTATAACCCACCAAACTCTGACATAGATTACATGATCTTTTTCGTGGTCTAGTGCTTGCATGTACACACAAAGGGGGGCAAGGCCTGGATTAGGCAATGTTCAGAAATAACTGTCAGATTTGTGTTGGTTTTGAAAGAGGGAAAATACTCTTGCTTTTATTGAGGCAAACTTTCCCATGTGAAATTACAGGCGAGTGACTAGCGAGGAGTGTGTCTGAAACACATGGCGCATGTGTGGAAAGTTTGCCTTAATAAAGCAAGAGTATTCAGTTTTTCACAACTCTTACAAAGCAGACAGAGTTATTACCGAAGTTTAACTTTTAGTGAACATTGTCATAAATATGTCGCCTACTACCCTACAATCATTAACTTGAACATGTCTTTTTGAATTTTAGTGTCTGTTCATCAAATATAAGGCTAGCTGGCTGGTTGGCTCATTTATTGGTACACACATTCAAATGGAAAGCCTACATGTATATTTCACTCTGTGTGAACCTGTCCTCAGTAAAATAACCTTGAGAGTTTGGATCGCATTGCTGACTGCTGCAAATTTCTATAGATTGCAGTTTTAATAGAAACATCTTTTGGTTTGGTTTCAGTACTTTTGTTTCACGTCCTTCGCCATGACCTTGAACCAGCTAATGGACGGACAGGAAGCCATTTTGCCAAAGACGGACTCCAGACTGCGACCAGACATCCGGCTGATGGAGGAGGGAAATATAGGTACGTACCTTGAAGTTGTAGGAAGGGGAAAGCAAAGACTTTTGTGAAAAGCATGTGTGGTTTTGTGAAAAGCATGTGTGGTTTTGTGAAAAGCATGTGTGGTTTTGTGAAAAGCATGTGTGGTTTTGTGAAAAGCATGTGTGGTTTTGTGAAAAGCATGTGTGGTTTTGTGAAAAGCATGTGTGGTTTTGTGAAAAGCATATGTGGTCTTGCTGAAAAGCATGTGTGGTCTGGCTGAAAAGCATGTGTGGTCTTGCTGAAAAGCATGTGTGGTCTTGCTGAAAAGCATGTGTGGTCTGGCTGAAAAGCATGTGTGGTCTGGCTGAAAAGCATGTGTGGTCTGGCTGAAAAGCATGTGTGGTCTGGCTGAAAAGCATGTGTGGTCTGGCTGAAAAGCATGTGTGGTCTGGCTGAAAAGCATGTGTGGTCTGGCTGAAAAGCAAAAGAGTCTTGATCTTGGTCAGATTTGCAGGATTCTTGTTCATGAGTGTGATCTGAGACCGCGCTTACACAATGCTGCATTTCTGTTTCTTGCCCTTTGCTTTGATAAATTCTTGATGTGAAAGTGTTTGGTTTTCTTGTTCAAAATACTGTTTTGTTTATATTCCGCCCTACGGTTGATGGTGTCCACATGAACACTTACACACTTGCAACTTGATGTACTTCTAATCACTTTTGAATACTCTCAGTAACAATCATACATGTGTTAAGATGAGTAAAACATTGGTGTGTGTTTTAAAAAGTTCTGGAGTTGCATGAAATGCGAATAACCAATTAATGCTGTCAATAGCATGTGGGGTATGCAGTATAAATTATTGCTTGATATACAAGAAATGCCTTAACAAAACATGCCCTATTGAGGATGAAAGTCGCTTGTTCATGTCAATGCTCTCAGGTGCCAGGAGACTGGTTCCGAATAACTCTCACTTACTCTATTAAACATGTTGTATGCATTTAGAGCGCTTACTTCCCTTTGTGTACAGATCAAGAAATGCCTTGTTGCATTTCATGAAGCAGAGCTTGTTTTTGTGATGTATTGTTTCTATTCAGTCACTTTGTAACTTCAGATGGAGCAGCAGAGCAGAAGAACCGTTTGGAAGAGAAGCAACGGGCTGCCAGGAAAGACAGGAAAAAGAGCAAGCATGAACCGACGCCATTGTGAGTGCTGTGCTTGTAAACTGCAGTGTGCGTGCGTATGTGTGTGTGGGGGTGAGAGAAGCAACAGGCTGACAGGAAAAAGAGCAAGCATGAATCGACGTCATTGTGAGTGCTGTGCTTGTAAACAGCAGTGTGTGTGTGTGCGTGTGTGTGTGTGTGTGGGTGAGAGAAGCAACGGGCTACCAGGAAAGACAGAAAAATGAGCAAGCATGAATCGACGCCAGTGTGAGTGCTGTGCTTGTAAACAGCAGTGTGTGTGTGCGTGCGTACGTGATAAAGGGTGATAAAATGCAGAGAACAGGTTTCATATTCATGTGGAAGGATGTGTGTGTGTGTGTGATCTTGTGTAGGGCATCTGTTCCATCTGAGTTGGTTGTCTACCTCAGAAACTGCATGGGATGCACAGAACATTGATTTATGAATATTTTTTCTCTATTTATCAGGTGGTTCAACCAGGGCACAAACCAACACACAGGCGGTGACGACTGGATCTACAACGGCCATTACTTCAACCGCTCCTGGTCCGCCTGCCCTGACATCTTCTGACCTTGACCTTGTGTAGGGGTCAAGGTTGTGCCCTGTGTTGTGCCAGTGATGCAGAAACAGCATCAGCTTTGTTGAATATATATTTCTTGTCCCAAATTAGGTCATTTTCTGATCCTTGATTGGTGTGAGGGTTGTGATAAACATGACCTTGACCCAGTGAAGAACTTATAACGGGAGGAGGTGTCCAGAATAAGAGAAGCCACTGTGATGGTGCAGATCAGAGTAATATGATGGATTCTGAACAGGTCACAGGATTCTGAACTGAATGTGATCATGTTCTTGAAGGTTTTGAAGGTCAGGGTTGTTAAACTTCAGCTGACAAGAGAACATATATGCAGGTGTTGAAAAAGGAAAGGACCTTTGATGTGGTAGGCCTTTCGATTTCTTCCGTGATTTTTGGCAGCCATTTTAGCATTGGGACGCTGTTGACCTGGAACTCCACTGTCAAGGTCATGACTTTTACTGCAGCATGGCAGAAGATTTTGCTTCAGTATGAAATACTTTTCAGTCAACTTTACCACTACCAGTCCAGCATATCATGGCAAGAAACTCTGCATGGCATGTTTGCTGCATGCAGTGTTTACTTCTGTGATACCTACATGTGACCTTCAAGCGTTATAACGAAGATCATGACAAGGGAAATAAAGATCTTTGTGTGTGCTACACAAAGGTTGATGGACAAACTCTTTGTGATGTCATATTGTTGGAGGCGTTTGATGATAGTTATGTTATGATGTTCATGTTACTTATTTATTATTATGTGTATATGATTACAACTAGTTTTGGTTTCTGGCTACATTTAGAATTGATGGGAGTTTGTGGAACATTCAAGTAGCAAGCATAGGTTAGAAGGGACTCTTTTGGAAATCATTCGCCTTTTTTGTAATATGTTGATAGTTGCCAGTAATACTCAACGCAGAATGCAGAAGATAGTTGCCAGTAATACTCAACAAAAGAAATATTGTGTAAAATGTTGTAGATGCAGAATAGAACATATCATGTGTTACAGAATTTGTTTGGGACGGAGAGGATACACACTCACACACACACACTTAAACACGCACACACACTTACACACACACACACACACACACACACACACACACACACACACACACACACACACACACACAGCTGATGTTGATCCTGATTATGAAACCACTGCTTCATGTGGCAGCACCAGTTGTTCTGTAGATTCTTTTAGCTTACACTGTTTTCTCGTCTGTCCCCTCTAGCAGGCCTTTCTTTCTAATCCTTCTGCAGAGAAAAGGATTTTTTTTTGTAAAGATCACATAGTGTTTGTAAATAAAATGTTAATAAAAGATAAGATTTTGGGGTTGGTTTTTTTTGGTTTTTTGGTTTTTGTTTTTGGGGGGGGGGGGGGTAGAACAATAAATGGGAGAAGTTTCTTTGTAATTGCTTGACCCTTGTTTTAACAAGAGAAATTGCCTGTAAATACAAGTTACTGCCATGAAGTTTTTGTTCTTTTGTTTGATTTGTTGCCATAATCAAATCAGGAGTTGCAATTTGTGAAACTACAACTAACAAACAAAAAACTGTTCAGAAAATATGGCAGTATTGTACATATTATATTTATAGGGTGAGAGTAAGAATGGCACTTTCGACAGTGAGGAATATTTATACATGAACATGCATCAAAGTGGTTAATATATTGTGTTCTGAGGGCTTTCACTTTGGCATTTGATATTAAATTGACAGGCACAGTGGCGTGGTGGTAAGACGTCGGCCTCCTAATCGGGAGGTTGTGAGTTCGAATTCCGGTCGGGGCCGCCTGGTCGGTTAAGAGTGGAGATTTTTCCGATCTCCCAGGTCAACTTATGTGCAGACCTGCTAGTGACTTATTCCCCTTCGTGTGTACACGCAAGCACAAGACCAAGTGCGCACGGAAAAGATCCTGTAATCCATGCCAGAGTTCGGTGGGTTATAGAAACACGAAAATACCCAGCATGCCTCCCCCGAAATCGGCGTATGCTGCCTGAACGGCGGGGTAAAAACGGTCATACACGTACAAATCCACTCGTGCTAAAAACATGAGTGAACGTGGGAGTCTAAGCCCATGAACGAAGAAGAAGATATTAAATATACTGCTCTGGCCTCATTTTTTGCTTTTCTCATTTGTAGCAATTTGTTAGTAGATTGGGATGCTTTTTACATTTAGTCAAGTTTTGACTAAATGTTTGAACATAGAGGGGGGAATCGAGACGAGGGTCGTGGTGTGTGTGTGTGTGTATAGAGCGATTCAGAGTAAACTACTGGACCGATCTTAATGAAATTTTTCATGAGAGTTCCTGGGTATGATATCCCCAGACGTTTTTTTTTCATTTTTTCGATAAATGTCTTTGATGACGTCATATCCGGCATTTTGTAATAGTTGAGGCGGCACTGTCACACCTTCATTTTTAAATAAAATTGATTGAAATTTTGGCCAAGCAATCTTCGATGAAGGCCGGACTTTGGTATTGCATTTCAGCTTGGAGGCTTAAAAATTAATGACTTTGGTCATTAAAAATCTGAAAATTGTAATTAAAATTGTATTTTTATAAAATGATCCAAAATTACGTTTATCGTATTCTTTATCATTTTCTGATTCCAAAAACATATAAATATGTTATATTTGGATTAAAAACAAGCTCTGAAAATTAAAAATATAAAAATTATTAATTATGATCAAAATTAAATTTCCGCAATCGATTTAAAAACAATTTCATCTTATTCCTTGTCGGTTCCTGATTCCAAAAGCATATAGATATATGTTTGGATGTGGACTGGGCGGCCGAGTGGTAACGCACTTGCGCTGGGAAGCGAGAGGTTGCGAGTTTGACCTTGGGTCAGGGCGTTAGCAATTTTCTCCCCCGTTTCCTAACCTAGGTGGTGGGTTCAAGTGCTAGTCTTTCGGATGAGACGAAAAACCGAGGTCCCTTCGTGTACACTACATTGGGGTGTGCACGTTAAAGATCCCACGATTGACAAAAGGGTCTTTCCTGGCAAAATTGTATAGGCATAGATAAAAATGTCCACCAAAATACCCGTGTGACTTGGAATAATAGGCCGTGAAAAGTAGGATATGCGCCGAAATGGCTGCGATCTGCTGGCCAATGTGAATGCGTGATGTATTGTGTAAAAAAATTCCATCTCACACGGCATAAATAAATCCCTGCGCCTTGAATATGTGCGCGATATAAATTGCATAACAAAAATTTAAAATAAAAATCCCTGCGCTTGGAACTGTACCCACGGAATACACGCGATATAAGCCTCATATTGATTGATTGATTGATTAAAAACATGTTCAGAGAGTTAAAAAGAAAAGAGATATAGAAAAGCGTGCTATCCTCCTCCAGGGTCCCCACTGGTTTTTAGAAACAAAATTCCATGACTTTTCCATGACTTTCCATGAGCCTCGATGACATTTTCCATGACTAGATCCACAGGTCGCCATTTCCGAACACGCAAACTTTTTACGTCTTGTCACTGCCAGTTTTGACACTGGCTTGCTTTGCACTGAATTTGAGTCAGTTTCTACGCAGTGTCTCTTCGACAAGCAAGTCAAGCATTTGCTACGCAATCAGATTATCGGTAATGTTTGCTGGTCCTGTCATTTCACTAAACTGGACCAGCCACTGTTTGTATCCATCTGCACTTTCGTAAATTCCGTTTCATAACCGTCACTGTGACTTGACGAACTGTCATTTTTTTTCACCGCGATACACAGTTCATTGCGAAGATCTTCCTCGGTAATTCGTTCCAATTCCGCATACTTTTTGTTGTCAAGAAACAACTCGAAAGAAAGTTTCAAACTCATCATCCTCCATCTTGCTTATCGAAGCGCTAAAGTGCTTTATCGATGCAAAAACAAAAGCAGAAAACTTCGACGAAACCGACTCAAATGCAGCGCAGATGACACGACGAGATACCGGAAGGAAGTAAGCCTCGCTTTGGCTCAAGTGCCGTTAAAAATACCGTTATTCTCGTATGCAAATACGAACGAGAAGTTGGTCATACGAACAAGCCTTGTGCTGGCGACGCAAATCGGGGAATGGCTGGGCAACGAAAATCGCCGCTGGCGTGCTAAAGGTTATTTTTTTTTCTTTCTTATTGAGTCACTTGAGAAAAAGTGACTTATTGAGTCACTTGAGAAAAAGTGACTATGTAATCGGTCAGTGTTAGTCTGTCCGGCCGGCCGGCCGTCCGTAGACACCACCTTAACGTTGGACTTTTCTCGGAAACTATCAAAGCGATCGGGCTCATATTTTGTTTAGTCGTGACCTCCAATGACCTCTACACTTTAACGATGGTTTCGTTGACCTTTGACCTTTTTCAAGGTCACAGGTCAGCGTCAAAGGAAAAATTAGACATTTTATATCTTTGACAAAGTTCATCGGATGTGATTGAAACTTTGTAGGATTATTCTTTACATCAAAGTATTTACATCTGTAGCCTTTTACGAACGTTATCAGAAAAACAAGGGAGATAACTAGCCTTTTCTGTTCGGCAACACACAACTTAACGTTGGGCTTTTCTCGGAAACTATAAAAGTGACCGGGCTCAAATTTTATGTGAACGTGACTCATTGTGTTGTGAATAGCAATTTCTTCCTGTCCATCTGATGCCTCATATAATATTCAGAACTGCGAAAGTGACTCGATCGAGCGTTTGCTCTTCTTGTTTTTGTTAAATTCCATGACTTTCCATGACTTGAATTGAAATTCCATGACTTTCCAGGCCTGGAAAATTAAAAATCAAATTCCATGACTTTCCAGGTTTTCCATGACCTGTACGAACCCTGTCCTCAGCGCAACCGCTACCGCGCTTTTCTCCCGCAGTGGGGCACTGCGGTTATGAAATTAAAAGCCCCTCCTGTTTTTGGAACCGCAGGAGCTTTCTAGTTTGCTGTTAGGTAGATTTTTGGTTCCTCTTTCCTGTCATGCTCTCTTTTTCTTCATGAATTCTTTTCTTTTTTCTGCCTTCTTGCTCATTCACCTGTATTTTTTCCAAAAATCTCTTCTCTTGCCGCTTGTCTCGCGATTCATGTATAGTTTAATCTGTTAGTGTTCTGATGTAAGTCCAGCAGTAGATAGGTTAAGCCTATTTTAACATACTGGAAACTGGTAATCTTCCAGTAGGTATTAATTTAGTTTTACTAAAGCCTGCTGGGACACAAGTAATGGGTTAGTGCATTTGTAAACAGGAATCGCTTGACAAGTGGCCCCCTTCATCCCCCCCTTCCTCGTCCTGATATGGCTCTGCGTAGTCGGCTGGACGTTAAGCAACAAATAAACAAACAAACAAACAAACCGCGCTTTTCTGGATTCTTCTTCTTCTTCTTGGCGTTCGCAGAGGTTACACAATCAGTCCAGCACTGGTGTACTGGATTGTTAATTTCACTGCCTTTGCCACGAGCAGTGGACAGACGATGCTACGAGTGTACGGTCTTGCGGAAAAAATGCAATGCGTTCAGTTTCATTCTGTGAGTTCGACTGAGCTTGACTAAATGTTGTATTTTCGCCTTACACGACTTGTTTGTTTTTGTGTACACTGATTTTACTTGTCCAAGTAGGAAAACAACAAAATCCCTCGTAGTAGGGGTTCTATTTGTCAGAATCTTTCAAATTTGTGTTACATTTATAAAACTTGGCAGAGTGATAGAGTAAGTAATCCTAAAGAAATTTAGAAACATGGCCATCGCAATTTCTCACTTTCAGTATCTATTTTTAGAACAATTCAAAATGGCCGCCATTTGACCCTAGAAATGCTAATATGTGACCCTCCACCACGAAATGAGTCGCATGTCACCTTTGCATGATTTTCATATTTTTACATTTTCCTAGAGAGTTTTTTATGCTCTATCCAGTGGTGAAAACCGTTTTAGAAAAGAGCAAAAACTGTTTGAGTTATAAGCCTGTGACTAAGGTGACCCTCACACTGTTACCAGACACTCCCCGGACTTATATTAAGCCTTGCGCAGAACCGCGCGAGGTGACATGCGACTCATTTCGTGGTGGAGGGTCACATATCTCAGGAACCATATGCACTACAAACATCAAAATGTGCACACGCACTCTCATGAAGTAGTGTTGTAACATCAAAGTATATGTACACATGTTATATATCCAAGGTCAAAGATCAAGGTCAAATAGAAAGTCAGGGTCATGTTTTGGTAAGTGACTGTAAAATGCTAATTTCTCAGTAACCATATGCACTTGGATCATAAAATGTGATAGATAGTATCATAAGGTAATGCTTTCACACCCATAGTTAATTCACTTATGTCATTGTACATTCAAGGTCAAACGAGAGGTGCCGGCAGGTAATTCTAGGAATGCTAATTTCTCAGCACCAACATGAAGTGGGAATACCGGATTTGGTAAACATATTACCTGTATTAAAACTATTATATTATCAACAGGCCTGCTATGTATATATATCTTCACATTATTGGATTTTCCTTCGGATGCTGGAAGATGGAAATCGCTGTGCCATGGAAAGAGTCTTTGGCGGTGGTAGAACTTGGGTTGTGGTCGATGTTGTCAACAGCAGCAGTTGTGAAAATACCAGTTCGCAGCTTCATGGGGGCAGACACCGTCCTACTGTTCACACGCCCTTCTGGCCAGCTGAGTGGACATTTCCAAAACACGTTTGTAGGAAATACCAAGTCCCAAGGCATGCATTGTGTCGACCAGTTCTTTTTTTCTTGTTTGGGAATGGATCTGCAAACTGACATAGACTGGGACCGGTGGCTCTCTTTCTTTTGAATTTCTTGCCTGCTTCCTCCTGCCTGTCTTGTACGAGTTGAAACTGATTAATTGAGCGATAGACAGAGCAGGCTGGTTAGGTCGTCTTGTCTGATTGCCTATGGCTGGCCCACACCGGATCATTTGCACAAGGTGCACACTGTTGGTCTGGCTATTTTCCGTATGTTTCTCTTTAAATGCAGTAAATCACACCTAATCAGTTTGGCAGCTCTTGCAAGGTAAACTGCTTCTTCGTCATATTGATAGACGCTTTTTAGCTGTTCACTGAGTTCTGTGGAAAACGTCAGGAGGATGTCTCTTCCCTGCGTACGGGCCTCCAAGTCCACGAAATGTGATAAGAGCCTTTCCTTCAGCTGTGTGCTGTTCACTTTTGTTGTTATGCCAAAGTCTTCTTGCCGGTCTTGATACTTTTTCACTAAGTCCGCCAGTTTGAAAACCGCCACTTGACTGCTGGATTCCCTTTCTTCCTCCATGTAAGATGTCAATTCTGAGAAAATCATCCCGTGCGCGTGCTCACATGACGAGGGCATGCTTTTATCCTCAGCTTGATGATCAGACTTGACAGCTGCTTTCCTGTGGAGAAGGGTCAAGCACTTGGTGTGGTACTTAACCTCCTGCGCAATCAAGTCACCTGAACTGGCCAGGGCTAGCAGTCTGTGGTCTTGGACAGCAGTTGCAGCCTCTTTGAACTTCTCGCAAACTGTCCAGGTCATAATTTGTCGCAGGTTATCCTTGGGAGGGGTTTGTTGACAAATACAGCATCCCTCGAAAAATTTTGGACAGGAGCTTGTTTGACGCGCTGATTTCCGTGGTCGCTCAAATTCTGTCTGTGTTGAATCCATGTCTGCAGCTTCGTAATCTTTTGAGCACTGGGGCAATTCCCTCACTCATTTAAGGCGTGAGGAGCTGTATTTCAAACTGCAGCTGCTGTGGATTACCGCCTTGTTCTGCCAAAAGATGTTTGCCAAGTTAGGGGCCGATGGGAAGCCTTGATGAAATATCAGATGGAAGTGCTCCCCTAGCATGAAAGTGCCCCAGGTTTTCAGCCAGTGTCTCATATGTAGAACCGGATGCCGTCTGCTTAGCGTTGGCTGGACAGCTTTCATGTTCTTTGGTTCTCTCTTGGCAAATAAGACAAAGAGTCCACTCACACTGTGCTGATGGCGAAGTCTGAGGCTCTGCCACATCCACCACAGTCAATGACTCTGTAGACAGAACATCTGGACACGGGCTTGTCCGACGAGCTGCTTTCCCTGGGCGCTCTAACTGAGATGAATCTATGTCGGTTTCTTCATCTTCCCTCCCTCGCTTCTTTTTCTTCGGCACATTGGATGGTCCTGTCGACAGAAATTAGATAGCATGTGTTAACACACCACACACACACACACACACACACACACACACACACACACACACACAAACACACACACACACATTGATCACATGGTATATATATATATGTCATGGTATATGTATATTTATATCTCAGAGATCAGCCTACCTTGGCTGGGTTTAAAACTCAGAGCTACTTGTTTCGCAAGTTCTATCATTGAAAAAATGAAACTGTCTGCTTGGACATTGCTGCTGTTCTCTATCACCTATCTTTGTTTGTATAGAGTGGCTTTTTTGTATGATGATGGTGTGAGTGGGGGCGGGGGGGTGGGGGCTGTATGTGGGGGTGGGGGCGGTAATAATTGTCATATTTCGTTTTATTTTGTTAATTTTCTGTGTTAATGGTCTAAATGGTAGTGTATCACTGTATGCTTTGATTGTTCTTGCTTTTGGTGAATCCGTGAGTTAGTGCATTGAGTTTTTCAACTGATAAGATGCGCTTTATAAATGCTATTCATTATTATTTTATTTTATTATATATTTGACATCATAATTGTCACCACATTACTCCTATACCCCCCCATACCCACCCCACCCCCCACCCCCCACCCCCCACGCGACCTGATAGTAGCCACTTTTTCTTCATGGATGATAAGACAGAGAAAAAGCATGAAATGGTTTGTTTTTTAACAACTCACAATCACAATGAAGGTGTCACATCAAGAAGTGATATGGAGAGCCTGAACCACAGGAGCAGAACCAAAGTCATGTACTGATAAAGCCCTGGAAGGTATTGATCACAACACAGGGTCCTCAGAGAGAGCAGCAACTGCTAAACTGCAAAAGAAAAAACAACACACACACTGGGGTAGATAGGGGTACCTTGGTGGTGTAATATGAGGACGGGCTCATAATACCCTAATGGGACCTTAATACCCCAAAATGTCCGATGTACTCCCCCACCGTTGAAACACACACACACACACACACACACAGACAGGCAGACGGACACACAATTGGGTGGTTTGTTCTTTGAGAAGACTAAAATTGAGGTGTTTATTTTATGGTAATTAGAAACAATTTTTAAAAAGCCGGAACGGTAACTAACCCTAACCCAACCCTATGGCACTTATTGGCACTTGAAAAAACTGGGTGGCTGACAACCCACCCAACCGGCACAGTTGGCCTAGTGGTAAGGCGTCCGCCCCGTGATCGGGAGGTCGTGGGTTTGAACCCCGGCCTGGTCATACCTAAGACTTTAAAATTGGCAATCTAGTGGCTGCTCCGCCTGGCGTCTGGCATTATGGGGTTAGTGCTAGGAGTAGGACTGGTTGGTTCGGTGTCAGAATAATGTGACTGGGTGAGGCATGAAGCCTGTGCTGCGACTTCTGTCTTGTGTGTGGCGCACGTTATATGTCAAAGCAGCACCGCCCTGATATGGCCCTTCGTGGTCGGCTGGGCGTTAAGCAAACAAACAAACAAACAACCCACCCAGTTGTTTTTTTCAAAACCACCCACGGGTTTGAGGCCGTGTATCCCTAAATCCATCCTTCTTCCCCCTCCCTCAGTCCATTCCTATCTCTCTTCCTCCCCATTTATCTCTCTCTCTTCCTCCCCATTTATCTCTCTCTCTCTCCCCATTTCTCTCTCTCTCCCCCTCCCTATCACCTTCTCTCGCTGTCTCCCGCTCTCCATCCCTCCTTCCATCTCTCTATCTCCCTCCCTCCCTTAATTTCTCTCTCCCTCCATCCTGCTCTCTCTCCCGCCCCCCTGCCTTCTCTCCTCCCCCCAGTCTCTCTCTCTTGTGCATTTTTGACTCGCATGCGAAACAAAAGTGAGTCTATGTACTCACCCGAGTCGAGTCGTCCGTCCCGGCGTCCGTCCGGAAAACTTTAACGTTGGATTTTTTTGGACACTATTAAGTCTATCAACACCTGATGTGGCCTGATGGTGTATGGTTACAAGATCTCAAAAAACATGTGCGGCAACTTGACCTCACTTCAAGTTCAAGGTCACAGGGGCCGTAATTGTTGTCTTAAAAACGACCATTTTTCACATTTTCGCATTTTTTCTGAAGTTATCGAGAATGGCAACCTTAGCTATGTAAGCTATACAGGGCAATGTAAGCCCTATCTTTGGACACCAGTTTGGTTGACAGGTCGCAAGGGTCCTTTAAAGTTGGATTGTATACATATTTTGAAGTGACCTTGACCCTGAACTATGGAAGATAACTGTTTCAAACTTAAAAATTATGTGGGGCACATGTTATGCTTTCATCATGAGACACATTTGGTCACATATGATCAAGGTCAAGGTCACTTTGACCCTTATGAAATGTGACCAAAATAAGGTAGTGAACCACTAAAAGTGACCATATCTCATGGTAGAAAGAGCCAATAAGCACCATTGTACTTCCTATGTCTTGAATTAACAGCTTTGTGTTGCATGACCTTGGATGACCTTGACCTTGGGTCAAGGTCACATGTATTTTGGTAGGAAAAATGTGTAAAGCAGTTCTTAGTGTATGATGTCATTGCTAGGTTTAGTTATTTGACCTTGACCCTGAAGGTCAAGGTCATGTCAAGGTCAAGCTTGTGAGTCGTATAGGCTTTGCCCTTCTTGTCACTGTTTTGTCATTTCTCTTGACAACACTTCTTCTTCCAAATATTTTGGTAAAACCAGGTAAGTCCGCTTGCTTAGATCTACCCATTTTTTGTTAGATCTAATATTGGGCGAAAAAGGTGGTAAAACCAATAAGTAAGTCCACAAAATGCCCAACAAAATCAAAACCATCCATCAGATTATTATGAAAATCGAGTTTTAGATCTAAACGTAAATTAATGCTATTTATCTTATTATCTCATTGGGTGGATCTAGATACTCATCACTTTTGAGACATTTTATCAAACACTAAAAGTCGTTTTTCTCGGAAGTAGCTTCAGTGGACTTAATCGGTTTTGTCAACACACGGCAGAGTTACTGTAATTGTCCAAACATGTCGAATGTACTCACCAGAGAGACTTTTCAGCTGCCAAAACAAAGAATGCATGTGCGATGTCTGCCATTTTTTTCATTCTGCCCATCCGTTCTTCTGTATTTTCAAAACGCTTTTAAAAACATTTTGAGCTCCAAATAACAATTATATCAACATAAGTCAGAATATATTATGTTTATTTCAATAACTCGTAATATTTTTTTCGGTGAAGTTTTGTGTTTTATTCCTGAGCTGCGGACTAGCATTTGTTCCAATTTCGTCTGCATGAAGGCGCCAGGTTTAAAAGCCTTATTTCTTAAAAACAATCGCATTTTTGTGATGGCCATGTTTCTAAAAACCCTTATTTTATTCTTAACTTGCCTTTTGGGGCATAACCTAAAATGTAACAAGTGTTTGAAAGGTTTATGTGTTTTCGTTGCAAGAAAAACGCCCGCTCCGCTATCAGCCTTATCATAAGATATTATGAAGCCATGTAGCATGTTGAAGTCAAGATGTATCAATGTTCTAAAGTTGTATCCTAAAGCTATCTCTCACTGTTAAATACTTGCCTGTAATGCATTTCTCATATACGAGTATATATATATATATATATATATAGCTGATCTCCTGTTGATGCACATTTATTTAAGTGATCACATGTTTCTCACAATAAATGAATTGATTACGACAAGGTTGTGGATGAGGTTCACAATGAACATGACAGTTACTCAATGTCTTTCGCTTCATGTGTATTTACATGTACCCCTCGCGAATTTACCCGATGCTCCCCAGCATGTCGTAAGAGGCGACTAACGGATTCTGTTTCTCCTTTTACCCTTGTTAAGTGTTTCTTGTATAGAATATAGTCAATGTTTGTAAAGATTTTAGTCAAGCAGTATGTAAGAAATGTTAAGTCCTTTGTACTGGAAACTTGCATTCTCACAGTAAGGTCATATATTGTACTACGTTGCAAGCCTCTGGAGCAAATTTTTGGCTCACGAAGTGTAGCCTATGCGATGATAACTTTTGTTTGTCTGTGCGTGCGTATGTATGTATGTCTGTGGTAGAAACTTTAACATTTGAAGACGTCATATTACATTGACGTCACATTATGACGTACGAGGGTTAGACGTCACGCGATGGAATTACTGAAAGTCTCGGTGATTGTTATTTTGAGCGGGCCGAGACTGTTTGGCAGTCGTGTCCATGGATGCAAGTGCTACATGCAGACAGACAGATCTAGATCAGGGGCCAGTTTCATAAGCCAGAAACACAGTCGACCAACTGCAGTTGTCCGAGAGAACCACAGTAATCCGACGTTATCGGGTTTAACGAACAAAATTTCAGTCAGCTGACTGCGGGTCGTCTCACCGGAAGTCGGCCAAACACGGTGATGCTCTCCCCCCAACACTGTGTTCGGCTTACTGCGGTAAACCGAAAATAAATGTAATTATCCGCACAGTCAATGGCAGAATGCTCACACTTTTTGGGATTGTGAGCCAAACCTTGTGATTGTTCTTTGAAATGTATCTATGATGACGCAGTAATCCAGGAGACAAGTCAGGGTTATGTCTTGAAGACGTCACATTATGGCGTAAGAGGGTTAGACGTCACGCGAAGGAATTACTGAAAGTCTCGGTCATTGTTATTTTGAGCGGGCCGAGACTTGTTTTTTCTTCGAAATCGGCCATTTCCACGTGCGAATGAGCAAACGGAAGTGGTAATGTTGCTAAATTTAGCCCTCGACTTGGCCATTCGGATTACTGTACAGTCGGTCGACTGCGGTTGTCCACGGGTGACGGTGATTCGCTCATGAAACGCGCTTTTCGGTGACCCGGCGATCAACCACAGTCCATCGACTGCGGCAGTCGATCGACTGGGCAGTCGATCGACTGTCAGTCGGTTCACTGCTATCTTATGAAACTGGCCCCAGAACACAGCATAGACAACAGAGAAGAAACCCTAAAAGCTGGCTACCCTAATGATTGAAGATCAGTCGAAATCGTTTCTGTGACATTTCCAGCGCTTTCAGTATCTGAATTTTTGTAACACACAACTTGTCGTCTGCAGCCAGGGGACATCACTCTAAACAAAAGTTCAATCCGCCGAAACACCGAGGACCCAAAAAAGCTCCGGCCACTGTTTTTGAACAGAATAAAATGACAGCGACAAAGTGATAAACAGCACCTGAATCGACGCTACTGAGACTGATTCTCAGAGCTAGAAATATAAACTAACACCGTCATCAGAAGCAGAAGGACCTAAATACCGTATAAGTCTGATAGAACCACTGAGATGATCCCCGGATGGGAGTGTTCATTAATTCCCCGTTCAGTATCTATAGATATTCGGTGCTCGGAGCTAGCTAGATGTCACATGCCTGAGTCGCGCAACTGTTTGAGTTGTCAAAATAAGGGAAGAGAATCTTCTTCTTCTGCAGGAATTCCTCAGCCCGTCACCTGAGGTTGAAACTCCCCGACCGCCGCTACGCCAATTCACTTTTGACTAGAATATGGACACATTGTATTGTTTTGTTTTTAGCTGCAAGTAACACTCTCCCAACAATGAGGGGTAAGTCATTGTGCTTTCTTCTTTTAATTCAGGGCTGAGACAAACTTCTATCGCTGGGTTCTAATTACATTTAGTCAAGTTTTGACTAAATGTTTTAACGTAGAGGGGGGAATCGAGACGAGGGTTGTGGTGCATGTGTGTGTGTGTCTGTCTGTCTGTGTGTGTGTGTAGAGCGATTCAGACCAAACTACTGGACCGATCTTTATGAAATTTGACATGAGAGTTCCTGGGAATGATATCCCCGGAAGTTTTTTTCGTTTTTTCGATAAATACCTTTGAT
The DNA here is from genome assembly GCF_037325665.1 of Littorina saxatilis. Taxonomy (NCBI): domain Eukaryota; kingdom Metazoa; phylum Mollusca; class Gastropoda; order Littorinimorpha; family Littorinidae; genus Littorina; species Littorina saxatilis. Next base: position 31,696,851 of record NC_090255.1, read on the forward strand.
GACGTCATATCCGGCTTTTTGTAAAAGTTGAGGCGGCACTGTCACACCCTCATTTTTATCTTCCAGCAGGTATTAATTTAGTTTTACTAAAGCCTGCTGGGACACAAGTAATGGGTTAGTGCATTTGTAAACAGAAATCGCTTGACAAGTGGCCCCCTTCATCCCCCCCTTCCTCGTCCTGATATGGCTCTGCGTAGTCGGCTGGACGTTAAGCAACAAATAAACAAACAAACAAACCCTCATTTTTCAATCAAATTGATTGACATTTTGGCCAAGCAATCTTCGACGAAGGCCGCTTCAGAAGGGGCATTGCACCCCCTAGCCTGACCTAAAACAACCTGAACTAAAAATACATGTACTCACATCGCGTCAGTCGACCACCGTTGATGAACTTGACGGTACAATAACCGACTGGGCTCCTGGGGCCAGTTTCATAAGCCAGAAACACAGTCGACCAACTGCAGTTGTCCGAGAGAACCACAGTAATCCGACGTTATCGGGTTTCACGAACAAAATTTCAGTCAAGTTGGCCAAACACGGTGATGCTCTCCCCCCAACACTGTGGTCGGCTTACTGCGGTAAACCGAAAATAAATGTAATTATCCACACAGTCAATGGCAGAATGCTCACACTTTTTTGGATTGTGAGCCAAACCTTGTGATTGTTCTTCGAAATGTATCTATCATGACGCAGTAATCCAGGAGACAAGTCAGGGTTATGTCTTGAAGACGTCACATTATTGCGAAATCGGCCATTTCCACGTGCGAATGAGCAAACGGAAGTGATAATGTTGCTAAATTTAGCCCTCGACTTGGCCATTCGGATTACTGTACAGTCGGTCGAATGCGGTTGTCCGCGGGTGACGGTGATTCGCTCATGAAACGCGCTTTTCGGTGACCCGGCGATCAACCACAGTCCATCGACTGGGCAGTCGATCGACTGTCAGTCGGTTCACTGCTAGCTTATGAAACTGGCCCCAGAACACAGCAATAGTTATAGTTCAGCAGCTTGGTTTGCCCGAGTTCGGTTTCCGAGCGTGACCAGCTGGTGAAAACTCGTCTGCGTCATTACATTTAGTCAAGTTTTGACAAAGAGGGGGGATCGAGACGAGGGTCGTGGTGTATGTGTGTGTGTGTGTGTGTGTGTGTATGTGTGTGTGTGTGTGTGTGTGTGTGTGTGTGTGTGTGTGTGTGTGTGTGTGTGTGTGCGTGTGTGTGTGTGTAGAGCGATTCAGAGTAAACTACTGGACCGATCTTTATGAAATTTGACATGAGGGTTCCTGGGTATGATATCCCCGGATGTTTTTTTCGTTTTTTCGATAAATGTCTTTGATGACGTCATATCCGGCTTTTTGTAAAAGTTGAGGCGGCACTGTCACACCCTCATTTTTCAATCAAATTGATTGAAATTTTGGCCAAGCAATCTTCGACAAAGGCCGGACTTTGGTATTGCATTTCAGCTTGGTGGCTTAAAGATTAATTAATGACTTTGGTCATTAAAAATCTGAAAATTGTTTAAAAAATTTTTTTTTATAAAACGATCCAAATTGACGTTCATCTTATTCTTCATCATTTTCTGATTCCAAAAACATATAAATATGTTATATTTGGATTAAAAACAAGCTCTGAAAATTAAAAAAATCTAAAATTATGATCAAAATTAAATTTTTGAAATCAATTTAAAAACACTTTCATCTTATTCCTTGTCAGTTCCTGATTCCAAAAACATATAGATATGATATGTTTGGATTAAAAACACGCTCAGAAAGTTAAAACGAAGAGAGGTACAGTAAAGCGTGCTATGAAGCACAGCGCAACCGTTACCGCGCCAAACAGGCTCGTCACTTTCACTGCCTTTTGCACTAGCGGCGGAGTACGTTTAATTTCATTCTGGGAGTTCCACAGCTTGACTAAATGTAATAATTTCGCATTACGCGACTTGTTTTTATTTGCCTAGGAAGTATTTCTCAATGCCTCAACGATGTGCCAACATTCAGATGAGAAATCCAGGATTTCGAAAAGTGTCATCTTCCGCTTCACTATCAGTAATTGCAATAAGCGGCATTTAAAATGCGATCACGGTTCAGATCAATACGATTCTTCAACCAAAGGTGGATTCCACACGAGCTCGATCCAACAAGCGGGAAACAAGGTGGATTTCACACGAGCTCGCTCCCGCAGTGTCACGTACGGTATCGCATGAACAGCCGGGAAGATTCCTGTACTGCCGCTGAGAAGGTCGACACATGTATCCGTCAACTACCTATTCCACTGGGAAAGTATGGACGATGTCAAGGGCTTATTAAAACCAGGCGAACTGTATGAATGTTTTATTGGATTGACAACCTAATGACTCGAAACTCGGTGACTGAATTGGCTGACGGAACATGACTTAAAACTCGGTCAACACATGGCGACCCGTCTCCATCCAAGCTTGAACTGGTGTTGTACACTGACGATATTCATATCATGTTTTGTTTTGTGTTGTTTCATCAGCGTTAGTGTAAGGTTATGCACAGTTGTGAACAATTTGATTTTATGATGAGTTCGTTCTCCTCGATGCGACGGAGAAAGTTAACAGTGTAATTTAAACCCTTTTGTTCGGATCGTTCTGTAAACTCAGTTTCCTCGCTTTCCCGAGCTGTCAGTTACTCCTGCCAACGCACACAGACCCCAACAACAAACTACATTACAACAAACAAACAAACAAAAAACAAAGAGTTCAATATTGCGATTGAGACTGTGACGACTGTTGCCGCTGATTCATAATTGCCGCCGCGTGGGCATGTGGCATAACAACGTATTAACAAGGCATTGACATTGGGATGTGGCGTTGGGTACAAACGCACTCCCGCACAGTTGTTAAGTGCGATTAGAGGCGCAGTTTCAGTCACGACTGTACTTTTATGAGGCACTCATCAAGGCTCCCAAAACTGTGCGTTCGATCCTGCGTTCTATGTACGCGACAGAAGTCTGCCGTGTTTGTATTGACGCGAATTTACGGTGAACTAAGAAGACAAATAATTGAACACTCTGTGAAGGTCTCACATGACTTCCAAAAGTCCTCCTGGTTCTTGCTCCCTCTAAAATTCCACTGAAGGGGTCATTGGGTCCCCTTAAAATCCTAATAGGGGGTCCCGGGATTCCGGCTGTGGGGAGCCATGAGCACAGTTATCAACCGCATTTAAGCCTTAACATTGCTGGTCGCTTTCTGACACCATGAACTGACGTGTTATAGAGACTGTGAAAAACTTCGTCGAAACGAAACTTTTGTCACTTCTGTTGTTGCAGAGTGATGAGGCAGAAAACAAGGAGAGAAAAAAGTGTGCAGCAGAAAAGTATAATTTAACGATGGGCTCTTTTTTAAACTGGGAGTTTCACGCCGTGGATGGTGGCACGCCTAGTTTTTTCCACCGCAGGAACAACACCCAATTCGTTCCCCCGCAAGACAAACAACATGGTAGGTGTCTCCAAATTAATGCCTTAAAATAGTAGATAACCAGACTTTCTTGTATTGAAGTTTATATCATACTGTTCGGTACTTTATTTTGCATTGGATCAGCTAGTTGTCTTACCATTTACACTCTCGTGTACTACATAAGAGAAGAAATGTCATCAAGACAAGTCAGAAATACTGTCTCCCACGTTAAAAATGATGAAATAACACAAAGCACGGTCAACAGAAGGGCTTAAATGTTTTTGCTGGTCAAAGTCAAACTACTTGTGGATACTGCTCTTCATTTTTGAGTCACTTGAGAAAAAGTGACTCTATGTAATCGGTCAGTGTTAGTCTGTCCGGCCGGCCGTCCGTAGACACCACCTTAACGTTGGACTTTTCTCGGAAACTATCAAAGCGATCCGGCTCATATTTTGTTTAGTCGTGACCTCCAATGACCTCTACACTTTAACGATGGTTTCGTTGACCTTTGACCTTTTTCAAGGTCACAGGTCAGCGTCAAAGGAAAAATTAGACATTTTATATCTTTGACAAAGTTCATCGGATGTGATTGAAACTTTGTAGGATTATTCTTTACATCAAAGTATTTACATCTGTAGCCTTTTACGAACGTTATCAGAAAAACAAGGGAGATAACTAGCCTTTTCTGTTCGGCAACACACAACTTAACGTTGGGCTTTTCTCGGAAACTATAAAAGTGACCGGGCTCAAATTTTATGTGAACGTGACTCCCAGTGACCTCTACACTTTGACGTCTGCTTTGGTGACCTTTGACCTTTTTCAAGGTCACAGGTATGTCGAGAAGGAAAAAAATTGAAATATCATATCTCTGAAACTATTCATCGGATTTGATTCAAACTTTATAGGATTATTCTTTACATCAAATTATTTACATCTGTATTGTGTTGTGAATAGCAATTTCTTCCTGTCCATCTGATGCCTCATATAATATTCAGAACTGCGAAAGTGACTCGATCGAGCGTTTGCTCTTCTTGTTAAGTTTAAGCTTACCTTAGTTTAGACTCACGATCGGTTCAAAGATCAACAGTAAAATTTGACGGGGTAAGATCCCCCGCAGCTTGGTCAAAAATGCGGGGGACCTTATCTGGTGACTGCGGGGGACCTTACCCACTGAGAATCGAGTACCACAAAATAACGCTAGATTAGAGCAGCTTATCCACGATGATGGTGCCCAAAAACGCGCATACAAGGCTGCAAGGTATCGAAGATTAAACTGTGAGTATTAAAATAGTGCTTTAAATGGTAGTTCTAGGTTAATTTGTACGAAATTGAGACCTCTCTGTATAATTTTCACGGACTTCGGCAGAAAATCGAACGCCACTGTTCACGAGTACACAACAAGACATAAATTACATATTATACATATAGCCTAGGCAATTCTGCTTTAGAATATGTATACTTAATAATGTGATTTGCCACAACGTACCTTCACAGGGCAATTCCTTTGCGAGATAACAATTTTGCTTCCGCGTGCGGGGGAACGAATTGGGTGTTGTTCCTGCGGTGGACAAAACTAGGCGTGCCACCATCCACGGCGTGAGTTTTACGACTGCAGTCGGACATTCTGTTCTGAAACACAACCACTCTCTGCAGAGAGATAAATAAACCATTTAAAAAACGGGGGTGCAGCAGACACGCGTAATGGCCCCATCAACAAACGCTGTCTGCATAATGTTACAAACTAATCGTTACCATCGTCCTGGGGAGCAGAATGCTAAACACGACACCAACAGAACGCAACGTCGGAAGGCTTTCAAAGTTATGAAGGCAGCACATGTATAAATGATGCTGCTGGGCGATGCCTGCGAAAGCAGACCTTTAATAATTGACACGCTTTTCATACCCCGGGCCTCAACGCTGTGTATTGGTGACAATGAAGTGTAATTCATTATTTTGCTGCACGGTTTCAAAACCAGCAGAGCCAGAGCTCGGTTCAGATGGGTTATTAGGCCTAAAAAAAAATAGGTGTGGTTACGGTAACCCGACCTACCCTATTTTTAGGGGCCGATCCTATAACTTTTTATTACATTTGTCCAAAAAAAAAAAAAAAAGAGTGCAAAAAATGCAATGAAAGCGAAAGCGCCCGAGTCGCACACTTATTTCCCTGTCAAGTAGGTTTAATTTGTACACATTAGAAAAAAAAGTTAAAAAAAAAAAAAAAGTGATTGCCTACCTACCTACCTTATTTTTTTGGGCTATGTTACCGTAACCACACCTATTATTTTTTTTGGCCTTACAAAACAATGAACACACCGTATTGCTTGCAGAGACAGTAGAATACACATTGCGCTTGGGTGATTTGATTTCGAAAGAGTCACTGGTGTGGCTTTTCAAGAAATGCATCAACAAAATATTTTAACTCAGCACAGCAAGCAGTCAGGGTCTTCATTTTGATGAACTTGACGGTACAATAAGGCCCCCAAAAAAAATAGGTCTGTTTACGGTAACCCGACCGACCCTAGTTTTTTCGCGCGACCCTAGACTTTTTTTTTGGCATTTGGAGGAAAAAAAAAAAAAAAAAAAAAATCTTGTTTTTTTGGCAAAATAACGTAAAAATATGGTTTTTTGGAAAAAAAAAAAAAAAAAAAATCCCGACCTACCGACCCTATTTTTTTGGCCTATGTTACCGTAAACAGACCTATTTTTTTGTTTGGCCTAACCGACTGGGCTCTTGAACTCAGTAATAGTTATAGTTCAGCAGCTTGGTTCGCCTCTTGTTGATTAGTGCTTTTGTGAACACTAGAAACAATTAACAAGTGGCTCTATCCCATCTCCCCCCTTTCCCCGTCGCGATATAACCTTGAACGGTTGAAAACGACGTTAAACACCAAATAAAGAAAAAGAAAGAAAGATATATATATATATAGGTGATCTCCTGTTGATGCACATTTATTTAAGTGATCACATGTTTCTCACAATAAATGATTACGACAAGGTTGTGGATGAGGTACACAATAAACATGACAGTTACTCAATGTCTTTCGCTTCATGTGTATTTACATACAGACCTGGTTACTGTACGAAATTTGCGTACAATCTTACGAAATTGAAGACCGCTGTACGATTATACGCCAGACATTAAAATCATACGCAAAAAAATAAAAAATAAAAATAAAAAAATTTAAATTAAAAAAAAATTAAAAAAAATTAAAAATAAAAAAAATAACTCGAGAATATTCCTGTACATCACTGAAGGGGTTTTTGTGTGAAGATGGAACATGACTACCTTAATTATGGGGTTCTTCAGGAGTTAAAAATATGTCTGAAGAGGACTGTGTGAGCCTAGAAAGCAATGTGTAAAGAGGACTGTATGAGACCAGAAAATACTGACCAGTGCAGTGACAGAAATGAAGGGCTGACTCAATACTGCTGACAGCAGCTGATGCAAATTTTCCTCAGAGGTCAAAAATAAAAATTATGTTTTTCTATCATTCGTTTTGTGTCACATTTTCCAATATCTAATAAGATGAAAGTGTTTTTAAATTGATTTCGAAAAATTAATTTTGATCATAATTTTTATATTTTTAATTTTCAGAGCTTGTTTTTAGTCCGAATATAACATATTTATATGTTTTTGGAATCAGAAAATGATGAAGAATAAGATGAACGTAAATTTGGATCGTTTTATAAAAAAAAGGGGTGGTTTTTTTTTACAATTTTCAGATTTTTAATGACCAAAGTCATTAATTAATTGTTAAGCCACCAAGCTGAAATGCAATACCGAAGTCCGGCCTTCGTCGAAGATTGCTTGGCCAAAATTTCAATCAATTTGATTGAAAAATGAGGGTGTGATAGTGCCGCCTTAACTTTTACAAAAAGCCGGATATGACGTCATCAAAGGTATTTATCGAAAAAACGAAAAAAACATCCGGGGATATCAATCCCAGGAACTCTCATGTCAAATTTCATAAAGATCGGTCCAGTAGTTTGGTCTGAATCGCTCTACACACACACACGCACAGACAGACACACACACATACACCACGACCCTCGTCTCGATTCCCCCTCTACGTTAAAACATTTAGTCAAAACTTGACTAAATGTAAAAAGGAGACATAACCTCTGGGTTATGGACTACCTGACAAACAGGCCACAGTATGTTAGGGTGGGTGGGCAATCAGTTTCAGACACAATCTGCACAAACACAGGGGCACCACAAGGCACAGTACTCTCACCTTTTCTTTTTTCTCTCTACACAGCAGCTTTTAGAAGTTCTAGTGACTCCTGCCCCATAACCAAGTTTGCTGACGACACTGGACTGACCGGACTGCTGACTGATGACGACGACTCTGACTACAGGCAGGAGGTAGATAGGTTTAAGGGGTGGTGTGAAAACAACTATTTAGAGCTTAATGTGGGGAAGACAAAGGAAATGATAATGGACAACAGGAGGGGGAACATGTACACAGGGAGATAGTGATCAAGGGGGAGGTTGTAGAGAAGGTAGAGCAGTATAAGTATTTGGGGGTGATTATAGACAATAAGTTGACATGGAAACCAAACTCTGATACCCTTGTGAAGAAACTCCACTCTCGCCTGTACTTTTTGAGAAAACTCAGGTCTTTTAACATCAGACAAGAAATCCTTCAGATGTTTTACACTTCAACGTGCAATAGTGTGTTGTACTTTGGCTCCGTGTGTTGGGGTGGCAACATCAACAAGCAAGACAGGGATAGATTAGATAAATTCATCAGGAAAGCAAGTGGGGTGGTTGGGAGGAAGCAGGACAATTTCACATCAACACATGAACGACGACTGACTGACAAGGTACAGAAGATTTTGGCTGACGACTCGCACCCACTCAGACCGGAATTTGACAGTAGACGGACAGACAGGAGCAACAGATTCAGACAACCAACCGCAAGATCCACACGCTACAGAAATTCGTTCATTCCATCTGTAATTCACATCTTCAATTCTCAGGTGGGGCGGTAGATGGTGGTGTTGTCGCTCTGATGCACGGGGTCAGTGTTCTGTATTGTTTCAGTATTGTTGATTTTGTTTTGCATGATTATATACTCTTATTCTACTCTCTTAGACAATATGTGATAACCGGCAAGGTGCTGACTTTCGTTTGTGCATTGTTGATGGTGAATGCATGTTAATTTATTTTTAATATACTTTCTTATGTGATAACCAATGTGCTGTATTTTCTCAGGACAAAGAACAAATGTTTATTTTGAATGTTTTATGTATGTTATTATTACGGACACAAACGCTTAGCAATGCAATTTCTCTTTTAGAGATTAATAAAGTTATTGTATTGTATTGTATTGTAATAAGAAAGTGAATGAGCCAAGTAAACATTTATATCAATAACTGAGAGAGAGAGAAAGAAATGAAGAAATAGCATGGAAAAAGTGTGTGTGTGAGTGTATTGGCCGGATGCGATTAAGTACGTGTGTAGGTTTATGTGAGAGCATGGATGTGAGTATAGATATGAGCCTGTGTAGGTATGAGAGTGTCAGTAATCAAAAGAAGAAACTGTAAACGCCATACAAATGCCAGTCTGCGAGTGAACGACTATTCAGTTTCCATTAACGGTGCAGTACACTTTAGACAGAGAGTGAGAGGTGGGAGGAGGGGACTTGAGAGAGGGGGCGGGGCATGGAGGGAGAGAGAGAGAGAGGGTGAGCAAGAGGACACTGAGGGAGAGAGAGAGAGAGAGGGGGAGATATGGATGGGGTTGGGGGGGGGGGAGAGGGGGAGGGAAGGAATAGAGAGGGAGGGCGCGAAGAGGAAGAGTGAGAGAGACAGAGGGGGGGGGGGGGCCGGGGGGGGGGGAGAAAGTGTGGGAGAGAGAGAGAGAGAGAGAGAGAGAGAGACGTAATTGTAAAAGGAAAAAAGAATGTCCAGTAAAAAAAAACCAATGTCCATTTTGCGTGTAACTGAAAAAAACATATTGTATAACAAATTCCAAACAAGCACGCAGACGGAAGAGAAAGAAAGTTATCAAGAAAGAGAGAGAGAGTGCGAGTGAAAGGGTTATAAGTTTACAGTAGGCGACATCAGAGACTATAGAGTATGTATACAGACTGTATACTCTATAGTCTCTGGCGACATCACAATAAAAATTAAGTAGATGTGCATCGCCAAGGCACTGCATACCCCAGCGAAAGACAAACTTCTCTCTTACTCTCTCTCTTTCTCTCTCTCAAACACACACACGAACACACACGAACACACACGCACACGCACACCCCCCCCAAGTTACACTGCCACGTACACACATACACACTCACTCACACGCACTCACTCACTCTCTCACACACACTTCATACACACAAAACACACCCCCATACGCACATATAGACAGACGGACATAAACACCTTTGCAAACAAACACACATACACACACACATACACTTACGCACACGCACAAACACACACACACCCACTCTCTCTCTTTCTTTCTCTCTTATACAAACAGACACACACACACTGTGCATGCGCACGTACACACACACACACACACACACACACATTGACTCACACAAATCTCATACACACAAAACACACACTCATACGCACATAGACCGGCACGGTTGGCCTAGTGGTAAGGCGTCCGCCCCGTGATCGGGAGGTCGTGGGTTCGAACCCCGGCCGGGTCATACCTAAGACTTTAAAATTGGCAATCTAGTGGCTGCTCCGCCTGGCGTCTGGCATTATGGGGTTAGTCGGCTGGGACTGGTTGGTCCGGTGTCAGAATAATGTGACTGGGTGAGACATGAAGCCTGTGCTGCGACTTCTGTCTTGTGTGTGGCGCACGTTATATATGTCAAAGCAGCACCACGGCCCTGAATGATATGGCCCTTCGTGGTCGGCTGGGCGTTAAGCAAACAGACAAACAAATACGCACATAGACAGTCGAACACAAACACCTTTACAAACACCATATACACACTCATACACACACAAACATACACACAAACTCAGACACACACAAACACATTCACACACACACACACACACACACACACACACCCCAAGTCACACACACACACATACTCACACTCATTCACACGCACTCATTCACTCTCTCACAAAAACTTCATACACACAAAACACACACCCATACGCACATATGGACAGACGGACATACACACCTTTACAAACAAACACACATACACGCACACACATACACTTATGCCCACACACACACTCACACGAGTACAGACTCATGCACGCGTGCGCACACACACACACACACACACACCACACACATACGAGTACAGACTCATGCACGCGTGCGCACGCACACACACACACACACACAAATACACACACACACACACACACACACACACACACACACACACACACAGTAACACTAACACATGTGCTCAAAATGAACACAAACACACACACTGCGCGAGAGAGAAAGACTACAGGGAGGCATGACGTCATGATGCAATAATTGACGTCAAAGACTTTTGACCGAGACGTAATCTTCTCACGCGAGCTTTATCCATAGTCTTGAACAACCACACACAAATAGACTTGGAAAGTACAGAATTTCTACCCCTCCAAAGCGGCCTTGGGTGGCGTTTGCTGTAAAAATGGGGGCGACTATTGCACCCACCGTATTTTTGTTAGTATGGTCCCAATTTTTGGTGAACTTCCATCTCCAACTGTAGCACGTAGCCGGGCACAAAGAATCCTTCTTTATCATGTATTATCGGTGTGAACATTTCTCAAGTCGATTACAGTATGTGGGATACCTCCAGCTTCGCTGGGATAAAAACCTTTCCGAATAGTAGGGGAGACCGGGGCTAGTCCACCTACTTTTATGCTTTTGGTAGCATAACTGGCGAGTTTGATGAACTAGAAGACTGATTTTTTATATTTAGTCAAGTTTTGACTAAATATTTTAATATCGAGGGGGAATCGAAACGAGGGTATGGTGTATGTGTGTGCGTGTGTGTGTGTGTGTGTGTGTGTAGAGCGATTCAGACTAAACTACTGGACCGATCTTTATGAAATTTGACATGAGAGTTCCTGGGTATGAAATCCCCGAAAGTTTTTTTCATTTTTTTGATAAATGTCTTTGATGACGTCATATCCGGCTTTTCGTGAAAGTTGAGGCGGCACTGTCACGCCCTCATTTTTCAACCAAATTGGTTCAAATTTTGGTCAAGTAATCTTCGACGAAGCCCGGGGTTCGGTATTGCATTTCAGCTTGGTGGCTTAAGAATTAATTAATGACTTTGGTCATTAAAAATCGGAAAATTGTAAAAAAAAATAAAAATTTATAAAACGATCCAAATTTACGTTTATCTTATTCTCCATCATTTGCTGATTCCAAAAACATATAAATATGTTATATTCGGATTAAAAACAAGCTCTGAAAATTAAATATATAAAAATTATTATCAAAATTAAATTGTCCAAATCAATTTAAAAACACTTTCATCTTATTCCTTGTCGGTTCCTGATTCCAAAAACATATAGATATGATATGTTTGGATTAAAAACACGCTCAGAAAGTTAAAACAAAGAGAGGTACAGAAAAGCGTGCTACTACCCCGCTCTTCTTGTCAATTTCACTGCCTTTGCCATGAGCGGTGGACTGACGATCCTACGAGTATATGGTCTTGCTGAAAAATGGCAGCTACTTGACTAAATATTGTATTTTCGCCTTACGCGACTTGTTTTATTTTACATCAAGACAAATGTGTAGCTGATATCAATGTGCAGACAGTTTTTATGTGCGCATGAACATTTGTTGTACATACTGCTTTAAGTAGACCTACCCTAACGTAGGCGAACTTGCCCCAAGTCGGGGTAAGTCCGCCTACAGGATGGGGCAAGTCCGCCGCTCTCATCCCATAGTAGGTACAAGACTAGTAGTGGGCAAGCTTTAGTGGGAAACTGAGCTTTTTTAATTCCCTTCAATATTTAGATTCAAAAATGCCAATGACAAATTACGAAAGAATGTAACACAAAATTACGTTAGGGGAGACCGGGGCTAGTCCGCCTACTTTTATGCTACTTTTATGCTTTTGGTAGCATAACTGGCGAGTTTGATGAACTAGAAGACTGATTTTTTTTATTTTACATCAAGACAAATGTGTAGCTGATATCAATGTGCAGACAGTTTTTATGTGCGCATGAACATTTGTTGCTTACGGCGAACATGCCCCATGACAAATAGGCGGACTTGCCCCTGCACGGGCAGGCAACTCTAGTGCCAGATAACGAGCACAACATGGGACGGAAGAAGCAAAACTTTCGTCAGAACTCGACCTTAATTAACGCACTTTCACTCGACACCAAGACTAAGTATTTGTTCTCAGAGGTAATGCATCAAAACCTAAGTCAACTCCTATGCATTCATGTTACAAAAATGAAGAAAAATACTTTTTGTGATCTGTACTCACGATATATGGGCGTGCAACCTCTAAACTTCTGCAGGATATGGCGGGAAGAAGGGACGCCACTCCCATATGGTGTGAAAGACTAAAAGGTGGCAAACGTAAGAATAAACAGACAAAGACGGATGTGCCCCGGGGGCGGACTAGCCCCGGTCTCCCCTACCCGCTGATGGGACCCAAAAAAAAAAAAAAAAAGCTGGTTTCTGTGTGTCTGTCTGTGGTCGGGTATGATGACAAAACGGCTTCACTGACTGAGACGGGAATTGCAGGGTATGTTCTTTGCCACTCGAGTCGTGTGGAGACACGTTACGCCCAATATACGTACCCACTGAGACTGTTGTTAGCCCCTATTTTGTACCCAGAGGGCGAAAGCGGTGTGAATGTATGCTGGCTAAAATTGTATTATAGAAAAGAATCAGAAGCGTACTAAAAACAGATTAGTTTAGTTATGGTTGTGAATGTTTTCTGCACTAAGCAGTGTTTTTGTTTGAATTTTAGGCGTTTTGTTTAAAGGCACAGTAAGCCTCCCGTAAACCATCACAGAGCTCCCCGAGCGGTCTACATACAGTACAAGCATACTTCCACTTGAACGCTCACCGAACGGGAACATCCTGGCTGCTTTCTGTCGAGCGTGAGAAATGTTCAAAGAATTTATTTTCGTGGACTTGTTCCTCTACAACAATGGCGCCTCGTTTTGGTGCAGGCTGGACGGCTGTTATGAATATTCAATACCGGAAATCACGCCCGGACAGTAAGCCTCTCGTAAACCATCACAGATACTGTCAGGCTTTTACACACAGTACAAACACCCTTCCATTTGAACGCTCACCAAACGGGAACATCCTAGGTGCCCTACGTAAAGAGCGAACAATTTTTAAAGAATTAATTTTGCAGATTGTCTCGAACACTTTTTGGACCCATCCTGAACTCAGGTCAAAAGTGAGTTACTTCCCTTCGGGTCTCATTCTATCGATGTAAACTGGCAATAGCCGTGGATCGATGATTATCAGAATGTTTTTGGACCGTGGTGCGTTTTTGCGCTAGACCTAACTTTTAAAATCTAAATAATAAATTGACAGCTTGTTACACAAACATTCTTACAAAAGAATTCTTTTTTCATCAAGACAAGATCAGTACAATTCGAAAGTTTGAAAAAAGAAAAGCCCGGAAGCAGGGTCACGCAAGGGTCGTAGCAGACGACGGTTTATGCATATCGTCGTTCCTCTCAACAGTCAAAAGCCATCGCTAGAGTTCTTGTGAACCACAGCCGTTTGTTTCGTGCATAAAAACGTGCTATTGTAGATAAGCTCACATCGAGTCGCATTCAAATGACTAACTGACGACTACATTGTGAAAAAGGGAAACTGGATCACACGGGTTCACGATGGCTCAGGGGTAAGATAAACCACGCAAAAATAAATTCTTTGAAAATTGTTCGCTCTTTACGGAGGGCACCTAGGATGTTCTCAATCGGTGAGTGTTTAAATGAAGGGGTGTTTGTACTGTGTGTAAAAGCCTGACCGTATCTGTGATGGTTTACAGGAGGCTTACTTTGCCTTTAAGCACAATCACTCAAGAAAACTTGATTTCAACGAAAATGTGACTACGTTGGAGAGAAAAAATTGTAAAAACACTAAAGATACGCAGTCCATTGGTATGCTATCCACAAAAACAGATTTTTTAGACTTTCTTTAACTTTAGGGAAAACGTGCATAATGACTAGATGTATCGTGAAGAAGTACGAGAACAAAATAAAAGGGTACTCTTGTACTCAGTGTTTACACGCCCCAGACTTTTCCATTTCTGACAGTCACGGGCCCCAGTCTTCCCTTGTTACGTGCCCCAGGCATTGAAACTTTTCTCTAACCTCCATTTTCATGTATTTTCTAGTTAGTTTTACGTGACAGTAGTTGGAGGATTTTGCATTTCAGTCAAGTAACGCAGGCTTGTTCTTTCTTCAAGTTGTTACAGTTAAACTAAACACATACATTTCAGATGCACACTGCCGTCACTCTGATCATGAGCTCTTTGACGATGTTATTAACCACGCTGTTAATGCCCATAGTGACAATGAACTTACAATACGGGTTCTCACACTAAATTCACAGACTGGGAAAAGATCGTACGTACAGAAAGATTTTAAAGTGTTCCAATCAATTCTTCAATAGCATGTTAAAAGTTTGATTGCGAAAGAAACCACACACGAAATTTGAAATCGTGTATGATGCTGCAAACAAAATAAAATTTCCAGTAATTTAAAAAAAAAATTAAAAAAAACACAAAAGAAAATTGAAAAATAAAAATATATATAAGGTGTAGTAAAAAGAAGTTAAGTTCAGTGACTTTCATATTAATTGGGAAAATGTGTGTCCGAAATTTTACAAAAGATAAATTGTTGTACTTGGGTATTTGTAAATTATGTTTGTCCTCTTTAATTGTGAACACGATGTATGTTTATATAAAGTTGAAAGTCAAGATTGGATTTGTTTAGCCTACGCGCGTGTGTGCATGTGAGTTAGACATAGACATAGACATAGAACACTGTATTATCTCAATTATGAGAAACTCGGGTGTGGTGAATCATAATAAACAACATAAAACGTAAGAACATAAATAAAATATCGAGACACAAATACTCAGCTCATAATAGTGTGTGGTAGGGGGGATGGGGGGTGCACACACACACACACACACATGTGCACGCGTGCACACAAACAAACGAATGAATAAACAGACGCACAACTACACACGCACGTACGCACGCACGCACACACACACACACACACACACACACACACTCTCTCTCTCACAAACACACACACATACACATACATACACTCTCACAGACACACACACACACACACACACACACACACACGCACACTCTCACACGCACACTCTCACACAAACACACACTCACACTCACACATGCACACAACGACGCCCATTTACATAGAAACACCCCCTCGTATAAGCGGGGATGAAAACTGAGTGGTGGCCAGTGACCCAGAACGAACAAAAGTCAAAGCTGGCTGGTTTGTATTCGGGGAAATTTGCACGAAATGCACGCACGAGATACGACTTTTCCTTCTATTTTCTCTTTTTATATTTAGTCAAGTTTTGACTAAATATTTTAACATCGAGGGGGAATCGAGACGAGGGTCGTGGTGTATGTGCGTGCGTGTGTGTGTGCATGTGCGTGCGTGTGTGTGTGCGTGTGTGTGTGTGTGTGTGTGTGTCTGTGTGTGTGTGTAGAGCGATTCAGACTAAACTACTGGACCGATCTTTATGAAATTTGACATGAGAGTTCCTGGGTATGAAATCCCCGAACGTTTTTTTCATTTTTTTTATAAATGTCTTTGATGACGTCATATCCGGCTTTTCGTGAAAGTTGAGGCGGCACTGTCACGCCCTCATTTTTCAACCAAATTGGTTGAAATTGTGGTCAAGTAATCTTCGACGAAGCCCGGACTTCGGTATTGCATTTCAGCTTGGTGGCTTAAAAATTAATTAATGACTTTGGTCATTAAAAATCTGAAAATTGTAAAAAAAAAAAAAATTTATAAAACGATCCAAATTTACGTTTATCTTACTTGTATTCTCCATCATTTGCTGATTCCAAAAACATATAAATATGTTATATTCGGATTAAAAACAAGCTCTGAAAATTAAATATATAAAAATTATTATCAAAATTAAATTGTCCAAATCAATTTAAAAACACTTTCATCTTATTCCTTGTCGGTTCCTGATTCCAAAAACATATAGATATGATATGTTTGGATTAAAAACACGCTCAGAAAGTTAAAACAAAGAGAGGTACAGAAAAGCGTGCTATCCTTCTTAGCGCAACTACTACCCCGCTCTTCTTGTCAATTTCACTGCCTTTGCCATGAGCGGTGGACTGACGATGCTACGAGTATACGGTCTTGCTGAAAAATGGCATTGCGTTCAGTTTCATTCTGTGAGTTCGACAGCTACTTGACTAAATATTGTATTTTCGCCTTACGCGACTTGTTGGGACTTTCATTTGCGTTAGCTCGGTTTGATATGAAAAACCGAAGAAAAGCCCTGCCATTTTGCACTGAGAAACTTTGGAAGTAGCGTTTGTACTACTGGGTCTCGCTGTAGTACAATTACCTTCACTTACTTCCAAAGTAAGCTCTTTTTTCGTCCCATGCATGCAAAAGTGAGGATGTACTTCCGATGTCGCTCAAAACTTTGGAAGTAGTCGCAAACTACCCTCAGTTACTTCCTCGTTTTGCTTCAAAGTAAGCCCTTCTTCCGGACCATGCATACGAAGGTGAGCCAAGTACTTCCGATGTCACTCAAAACTTCGGGAGTTGTCGCGTACTTCCCCCATAAGCATACGGGTCCAGATCCGTGCCAGTCAAGACCAAGTCCGTAAATAACTCGGTCGGGTTTGCATGGTTTTCCCTTGCATTTCCATAGAAACACTGAGGCAAGCTAAACGTGACATTGTAGTCTTGCCTCAGGGGAAAGAAACTCTGAAGTATAGATAATAAATGTCATTGACGAAAAAGCCCCCTCAAATCACTTCCAAAGTTATACCATAAGACAATGCTACTGCGCAGGAGGACTGCTGCATCAATGCCAGACATCTGGATGACTTGTCCCACAAGTGCAGCGTAACTTACAGATACAGATACAGATGCCTTCACTTTGCGAAAGCCAAAGGAAGTGTTTTACAAAGCTTAATTGAATGTCGTAGAATCGTCAAAGAAATAGCACTCCTTTGTGTTGGTTCGTTTTGGTTATTTTCACAGACATAATTATGTCCCTTGTTTGTGTACGCGATGGACGTCACTTGGGAACCTGCGCAGTTTCAGCGGCACAGACGACGCACTGCCTATTATTTATGCCGCGACTGATAGGGATTATGACGAGTACTTGGCCTGTTTTCCTTTCACGCAACGCCTAGCGGGCTGGGATAATTTGCAGTGCGTCGTCTGTCTTGCTGAAGTTACATAGGTGAGCGCCAGGCCTTAACGTTACAGGGGGGCCGCGTCGTATATGGCGCTCCCGTGTTTCCGCCAGGCGGCGCTTCTTGACTACTTTTTGTTTCCGACACCCGAGAGATGCAGCGCCTTTTAAGTGCATTCGTGATCAATAATATCCCTTAAACGGTACACGCGCAAAGGTCAAGCGATAACATTGAAAGATTGGGAACGTTTAAAGTTGCATTATTCCCCCCTCTGCTTCTTTACCTCTGTAAACTTGTGGAGCTAGTTATTTTTCGATAATGACCCAGCAACCAAACAAATCACGAGCCAGCAACAGCCTGAATCCTCGATAGTGCAATGGGTTGAGAAGCTGTTCTGTTTCGGTAGTCTACTACTTTTGCGACTGAAAAGTTCCGAACGCTCTATACGTACGAAGTATACATCACTGGAGCAAACAATACAAACATACCGCATTTAAATTAACAACTACAGGCCTGAACACATGAATCTCCATATAAAATCCATGAGTTCGGTTGTTTTCTGAATCTAGATCTGCCGTGCACAAACCGTTCATCACAAGCAAATTCCCAAGGCAAGTAACTCATACTCTAGCGACAAGAGTAGTTCTTTTAACGCAGTTTCTTCGACAACACTGACTGCAATCCGACGGTCAGGTTTCAACAATATTTCATTTTATAAACAGATCACACGCAACCAAATGCACACATCTCATCAATTTAAACAACATAAAGCGGTTTCATACACTATTTTCCCCAGAAAACTGAACTTCATACAGTAATTAACGTTGGAACACGGGTGAACACGGGTGCAAAAGTTCGTCTGCTAGTCCCATTTGACGAAAGAACATTATCCTAAGCGATACTAAAACATAAACAGAACACACAATATCTGCCTTTACCGCCACAGCAGAATAACAGCATATCTGTGTACTTGATTTTAGTCCAAAACAGGGAAACTGAAAAGAAGTGTTAACAGAATGGAATGATTTGCACGGAACTATACAACCGCGCATTAATCGATCGCCTGCGCAGATTGACTGGTTGAGTGATTCGGATTCGATCAAACTTTCGCACAAAAACTCCTGTTTTCTTTGAATAACTGAAGAAAGGAGGAACAA
>NC_090255.1:31716003-31733503 GCF_037325665.1 Littorina saxatilis
TCTCACAGAATGTTGTTTGAAACCCCACAGAAACAAATAAAAACAAAAACAAAAAGGTCAGACATTTAACGTGTTTAGAATAGGATGCTTCGAAAAACTTATTGAATTAGTTATACATGTATACATCTGTTGAAGGCTTCTCGGTACCTAAATATAAAAGAAGGCGAACATTCAAAGAACTATTGAGGTAGGGGTCCAAATCAAAAGTAACGAAATTGCCCTACTTTTGTTCTTAACCAATATACATTCAACATTTAATATACATGCCAAGCGTTTCAAGGGTGCTGCCAATTGTTTCTTTCAGCATTTGTTGAACATTTATTAACACTGTTTCTACAAGTAGACCCAAATTGATTTAGTCTTAAATTCCAACACAACGGGTTTTTTCTATACTGCATTTTACGTTTGACAAGAAACCTGATTTAGACCACCCAGATACGGTATTTGCAAAATATTTATCTCTTTTATATCATTTTTCAAAATTGTTGTTTATGAAATCGAAAATCACATCGAAAAATGTCACTATTCGATGTTCCCTCACTAATCTGGGTGTGAAGGGTTTTCTTGAAGCAAACACCGGGGCTTGCTAAACGATTGCCGCTTAAGCGGAGGGGAGTCAAGCGTGATTAAGTGCCTGGCCTGCCAATTGACACCTACCGGCGAAAACACACAATAGGCCACAAGGAAGTTTTCTTTTGTCGGAGAACAAGGAAGAGGCATGCTGGCTGTCTCTGGATCATAATTATGTAGACTATCTTTGAATATGTCCGAGTTTGTTTATGTTTGAGAAGGAGTACGCACAAGACAGACAGACAAGCAAATAACATATAGACACTAAACAATCTAAGTTGTAAATGGATTTATGCTGATCTGTATGTGAGCAGCACACGTCTTCAGATGTCTATAAAAAGATGTATGAGCAACTGCAGAACTAAAACATGCAGAATATTATGAAGCATCGATTGGAGATAACTATTGCGAGCATGACCAAAATGTGAAATCATGTTTTTGACAGTTTTGAACTGCCAAAATGAAGTGAGGAAATGGAGTTTATCTTTTAAGCATTGCAAGGGGTTCTAGAACTGTCCGAGGGGGTATTGGGAGATAAGTGTTACCATACATGGTGTACCTCAATCAACATTAGACATTCAGTGACTTTAAAACAGCCCTTACAGGCATGATCAGCGCGTTTTCCATGGATGATTGCGTTCATGTCTTTGATGAATTTGTCTCGACATTGCGCGTGTGTAACTTCACAACGAAGGGGTTAATTTGTCCCAGTACTTTAAGTTTAAGAAATAATTGTTATGGTCATATTTGTTGTGCAAAAACTTCAGTTCGACCATTTTACACAGTTTTGAATGTTTATTTATTTATTTATTTATTTATTTATTTATTTATTTATTTATTTATTAAGGAGATTTCTATAGCGCATAACGAAAAGCACTATGCGCTTTACAATATCACTAAGTATAAGCACACGCAAACATACTCTGATTAAATAGAACTTAGTTTAGCAAGACATACTAAGAACACTAAACATTTGAGTTCATACAAAAATTGAGAACTAAATTAAATACTGGACAAGCGATTTAAATAAGCTTAAGGCCTACACCAAGTGCAATGGGCTAATTCAAATACAAAAGTTTAGTTAACTATAAAAGGCAGTGCATAAAACTCCATAATCCTAAGAGGGTCAAACAAATAAGAAACATAAGACTAGATAGTGTCTGTAAAAGAAGCCGACATTTACCCTTTTCTCCAACATTTGTTCCAAAACACACCTCCGAATGATTGTCGATGACTCGAAAGCTTTCCTATCTTGTGATTGCCTTGAGCCTAGCTACAACTGCTTTGTGTTTAATAACTATCATCATGTATTGAACCCCGTGCTCTTTCTTCGGCGGAGGTGGGAGGGGGGGGGGGGGGGTTAGATATTTTGCTGGTAGTATTTTTTTCGACCGAGTTATCTATATTCGTTGGGCAGTTTTCTTTGTCGGACAGATTTTTCACACAAATGACCAGGAAACCAGATTACGTAAGCCGTGTCAGTTGTACCCTTTGTAAAAGTCAACGTAGCTCGAGAACGGCATTGAAGTATTGGTGTTCTTTACCTTGCCCAAGAAGCAGCGCATATGAGAATACGTCACACACTCGAGTCAAGGACGTCGTAAAATGGCCCTCGGTCAAGTTTTCACCGAGAACCATTTTATGATGTCCTTAACAATTATGTGTTAGTCGGCTTAGAATATGCGCGCAGGTTTCAAAGTTTTGATCCATTCGATTATCTCAACTGACAACAGACATCCTTTGATTGTAAAGTTGAATGCGGGCACAGTCATGATGGTTGAAAATACTTAACTTGAAAGTTTCCCGCTGTTGCAGATTTTTATGGTGGTTGTCACACAGGCAGCGACGGCTTTTCTGGTCGGACCCAGTTGTGCGTTACCTCGCTTTTGCCTTTAATGACTGACTGACTGGCTGACTTTGGGGATTAACGTCCTCTGAGGTAACTAGGATCTATTTGGGAACGTTTACCGTGATACTGTAAGAGGAGCAAGAAAAGAAAAGAAAAAAGATTTAAAACAAAATAGGGGATGAGGGGGGGGGGGGGTAGATGGGGGGAGGGATGAGACCATGGAACTAGTTTTTTAGAAGTTATGCAATCAAACATTTCAATCAATCAATGAGTCTTATATCGCGCATATTCCGTGGGTACAGTTCTAGGCGCTCTGCAGTGATGCCGTGTGAGATGAAATTTTATACGGCCAGTAGATTGCAGCCATTTCGGCGCATATTTACCTTTCACGGCCTATTATTCCAAGTCACACGGGTATAGGTAGACAATTATTAACTGTGCCTAAGCAATGTTGCCAGGAAAGACCCTTTTGTCAATCGTGGGATCTTTAACGTGCACAACCAATGTAGTGTACACATTTAAACATTGTAGGCTCAGACCACTTCGCCGTATTTAAGTTTAGACACCGTACGTTATTAGACGCGAAAGTGCAAGACTTAATGATCCGCTCAAAGCACTGTTGAAGCAACAATTTGTCTTTTGGTCGCAGATAAGGACATACTCTATCAAAACATGTGAATATATGTCTCAAGCATGACTAAACGCCCCGAAGGGCTCCGTCTAGTAACTCTATTTTTGATATCGTTTTTTAAATTTCAGCAATTTGCAATGAGGTCACCCATCATAAAATAAGGTTATTAATTATTTCCATACGCCATCTAAGTGAAACGGAGGCATTTTGTATCGCTGATTTTATTTACAAACTGCTCTTGCAGCGGATCATTTGATCGGAACTAAATAAGTAAAGTGAAAATAGGTAAATAAATATATAGATGGATAAATCAGAAAACAAGATTGCAAAACATAAACACGTTCATAAAACATATTAGTTTCCACTATTGCCGTAAACAAGTTCTCTGCAAAAACATTGAAAGTCAAATACTGTTTTCGCCTCTGTTTCTTCTTGTTGTTGATTTTTTACATTAATTTTAGTCAAGTCTTGTAGATTTTATCTTTGAAATATTTGCTTTGTGTTTCGTAACAGAATTAACTATGGTATTGTGTTGCTTAGTACTTGATGCATGAATTGGCGTCTCGCAGAATTAAACGCCGCTGAGGAAGGCCTGGCAACAGGTCGAAAAGTTGGGCTGCCACTTGAAATTCTTTGTTAGGCTTTTCTTTTCCTTGATTTTGTTGACATCTCTCTCTCTCTCTCTTTCTCTGTGTATGTGTGTGTGTGTGTGTCTCTCTCTCTCTCTTTCTCTCTCTCTCCCCCTTTCTCTCTCTCCCCCCTCTCTCTCTCTCTCTCTCCCCCTCTCTCTCTCTATTTTCTCTCTCTCTCTTTCTCTCTCTCTCTCAGTCACTCTCTCTCTCTCAGTCACTCTCTCTCTCTCTCTCTCTCTCTCTCTCTCTCTCTCTCTCTCTCTCTTTCCCTGCCTCACAAACACAAATACACACGCACTAACACACACAAAGCAGCAGGCCGGGATGCGGCAAATTGGGTAAGGCAGACTGGGATACGGCAAGTTGGGAGAGGCAGGATGGGATGCCGCCAACGCATCTAGCAGTGCAAATTCTACAGGGGGGGGGGGGGGGGGGCGTTCTTTTAAATCAAGTTTTGCCCAGTTTTGATTTTGCCGGTTTTGGTAATCCTACATTCCTCCGTGCGACAGCGGACTAAATGCGCATTTAAAACTATTTAGATGTTTTGCTTAAATTTTGACTTGGAGCGAAATAAATTAAAACATCTTGTTCGTTGTGCTTTTGCTTTAAATTAAAGAGTATTCCATTTCTAAATTAAATATCACTTGCCTGTTAGCTCTTTATTGTTGTTGCAATAGTTGTATATACTTGGAAGAAAAAAAAGGCATACAACGAGACAGTTATGGTAGCCAAAGAAGCAAATATGAATAAGAGACCTTCCTCCGTTTTTACGTTTTACTGACAGATGACTCAATTCGTCATCAATGACTTGTTATTGGCGCCACAAAGCCAAGAACTCGCCCTTTTTCCTCCGGCGAGTATGACTCCAGGGCGTAACTCCACACACTCAGATTTGTTCAAGTGGTCTGTATTCCGAATTGGTAGGGAGGGGGGGGGGGCATGAAACCTGCTTAAGTGTGCCAGGTAACGTGTCACTATTTCAAGAAAACAAAACACCACAAAAGCTTCTTGTGTGATTAAAGAATTACTCAAGCGAGCGATAAGTGTGTGATCACATCCGTTCTGTACCCCAGGACAGCTTTAGAGAACGCGTCATACTCATTCAGCTATTTCCTTGTTCATGATCGAAAAGAATGGAAAGCTCCAAAACAAAAACAATCTTTGGAACTTTAAGCAAAGGGTTCTCTGAAGTTTCAACAATCATTTCAAGATATTGCCTTGACCGGGGAAAGATAACATAGATGGGTAAAAGCCGGCAAATATTTCATGAACTGATACACGTAAAATTGACGGGTGTAAGCCAGCAAATATTGTATGGACTATAAAAGCCTAAAACGGAAGAACAGTGTTCTTGTTACGGCGATGACCTTAAAGGTTATCTCACAGAATGTTGTTTGAAACCCAACAGAAACAAATAAAAACAAAAACAAAAAGGTCAGACATTTAACGTAAGAGTTTAGAATAGGATGCTTCGAAAAACTTATTGAATTAGTTATACATGTATACATCTGTTGAAGGCTTCTCGGTACCTAAATATAAAAGAAGGCGAACATTCAAAGAACTATTGAGGTAGGGGTCCAAATCAAAAGTAACGAAATTGCCCTACTTTTGTTCTTAACCAATATACATTCAACATTTAATATACATGCCAAGCGTTTCAAGGGTGCTGCCAATTGTTTCTTTCAGCATTTGTTGAACATTTATTAACACTGTTTCTACAAGTAGACCCAAATTGATTTAGTCTTAAATTCCAACACAACGGGTTTTTTCTATACTCCATTTTACGTTTGACAAGAAACCTGATTTAGACCACCCAGATACGGTATTTGCAAAATATTTATCTCTTTTATATCATTTTTCAAAATTGTTGTTTATGAAATCGAAAATCACATCGAAAAATGTCACTATTCGATGTTCCCTCACTAATCTGGGTGTGAAGGGTTTTCTTGAAGCAGACACCGGGGCTTGCTAAACGATTGCCGCTTAAGCGGAGGGGAGTCAAGCGTGATTAAGTGCCTGGCCTGCCAATTGACACCTACCGGCGAAAACACACAATAGGCCACAAGGAAGTTTTCTTTTGTCGGAGAACAAGGAAGAGGCATGCTGGCTGTCTCTGGATCATAATTATGTAGACTATCTTTGAATATGTCCGAGTTTGTTTATGTTTGAGAAGGAGTACGCACAAGACAGACAGACAAGCAAATAACATATAGACACTAAACAATCTAAGTTGTAAATGGATTTATGCTGATCTGTATGTGAGCAGCACACGTCTTCAGATGTCTATAAAAAGATGTATGAGCAACTGCAGAACTAAAACATGCAGAATATTATGAAGCATCGATTGGAGATAACTATTGCGAGCATGACCAAAATGTGAAATCATGTTTTTGACAGTTTTGAACTGCCAAAATGAAGTGAGGAAATGGACCTTATCTTTTAAGCATTGCAAGGGGTTCTAAAACTGTCCGAGGGGGTATTGGGAGATAAGTGTTACCATACATGGTGTACCTCAATCAACATTAGACATTCAGTGACTTTAAAACAGCCCTTACAGGCATGATCAGCGCGTTTTCCATGGATGATTGCGTTCATGTCTTTGATGAATTTGTCTCGACATTGCGCGTGTGTAACTTCACAACGAAGGGGTTAATTTGTCCCAGTACTTTAAGTTTAAGAAATAATTGTTATGGTCATATTTGTTGTGCAAAAACTTCAGTTCGACCATTTTACACAGTTTTGAATGTTTATTTATTTATTTATTTATTTATTTATTAAGGAGATTTCTATAGCGCATAACGAAAAGCACTATGCGCTTTACAATATCACTAAGTATAAGCACACGCAAACATACTCTGATTAAATAGAACTTAGTTTAGCAAGACATACTAAGAACACTAAACATTTGAGTTCATACAAAAATTGAGAACTAAATTAAATACTGGACAAGCGATTTAAATAAGCTTAAGGCCTACACCAAGTGCAATGGGCTAATTCAAATACAAAAGTTTAGTTAACTATAAAAGGCAGTGCATAAAACTCCATAATCCTAAGAGGGTCAAACAAATAAGAAACATAAGACTAGATAGTGTCTGTAAAAGAAGCCGACATTTACCCTTTTCTCCAACATTTGTTCCAAAACACACCTCCGAATGATTGTCGATGACTCGAAAGCTTTCCTATCTTGTGATTGCCTTGAGCCTAGCTACAACTGCTTTGTGTTTAATAACTATCATCATGTATTGAACCCCGTGCTCTTTCTTTGGCAGAGGTGGGAGGGGGGGGGGGGTTAGATATTTTGCTGGTAGTATTTTTTTCGACCGAGTTATCTATATTCGTTGGGCAGTTTTCTTTGTCGGACAGATTTTTCACACAAATGACCAGGAAACCAGATTACGTAAGCCGTGTCAGTTGTACCCTTTGTAAAAGTCAACGTAGCTCGAGAACGGCATTGAAGTATTGGTGTTCTTTACCTTGCCCAAGAAGCAGCGCATATGAGAATACGTCACACACTCGAGTCAAGGACGTCGTAAAATGGCCCTCGGTCAAGTTTTCACCGAGAACCATTTTATGATGTCCTTAACAATTATGTGTTAGTCGGCTTAGAATATGCGCGCAGGTTTCAAAGTTTTGATCCATTCGATTATCTCAACAGACATCCTTTGATTGTAAAGTTGAATGCGGGCACAGTCATGATGGTTGAAAATACTTAACTTGAAAGTTTCCCGCTGTGGTAGATTTTTATGGTGGTTGTCACACAGGCAGCGACGGCTTTTCTGGTCGGACCCAGTTGTGCGTTACCTCGCTTTTGCCTTTAATGACTGACTGACTGGCTGACTTTGGGGATTAACGTCCTCTGAGGTAACTAGGATCTATTTGGGAACGTTTACCGTGATACTGTAAGAGGAGCAAGAAAAGAAAAGAAAAAAGATTTAAAACAAAATAGGGGATGAGGGGGGGGGGGGGTAGATGGGGGGAGGGATGAGACCATGGAACTAGTTTTTAGAAGTTATGCAATCAAACATTTCAATCAATCAATGAGTCTTATATCGCGCATATTCCGTGGGTACAGTTCTAGGCGCTCTGCAGTGATGCCGTGTGAGATGAAATTTTATACGGCCAGTAGATTGCAGCCATTTCGGCGCATATTTACCTTTCACGGCCTATTATTCCAAGTCACACGGGTATAGGTAGACAATTATTAACTGTGCCTAAGCAATGTTGCCAGGAAAGACCCTTTTGTCAATCGTGGGATCTTTAACGTGCACAACCAATGTAGTGTACACATTTAAACATTGTAGGCTCAGACCACTTCGCCGTATTTAATTTTAGACACCGTACGTTATTAGACGCGAAAGTGCAAGACTTAATGATCCGCTCAAAGCACTGTTGAAGCAACAATTTGTCTTTTGGTCGCATATAAGGACATACTCTATCAAAACATGTGAATATATGTCTCAAGCATGACTAAACGCCCCGAAGGGCTCCGTCTAGTAACTCTATTTTTGATATCGTTTTTTAAATTTCAGCAATTTGCAATGAGGTCACCCATCATAAAATAAGGTTATTAATTATTTCCATACGCCATCTAAGTGAAACGGAGGCATTTTGTATCGCTGATTTTATTTACAAACTGCTCTTGCAGCGGATCATTTGATCGGAACTAAATAAGTAAAGTGAAAATAGGTAAATAAATATATAGATGGATAAATCAGAAAACAAGATTGCAAAACATAAACACGTTCATAAAACATGTTAGTTTCCACTATTGCCGTAAACAAGTTCTCTGCAAAAACATTGAAAGTCAAATACTGTTTTCGCCTCTGTTTCTTCTTGTTGATTTTTTACATTAATTTTAGTCAAGTCTTGTAGATTTTATCTTTGAAATATTTGCTTTGTGTTTCGTAACAGAATTAACTATGGTATTGTGTTGCTTAGTACTTGATGCATGAATTGGCGTCTCGCAGAATTAAACGCCGCTGAGGAAGGCCTGGCAACAGGTCGAAAAGTTGGGCTGCCACTTGAAATTCTTTGTTAGGCTTTTCTTTTCCTTGATTTTGTTGACATCTCTCTCTCTCTCTCTTTCTCTGTGTATGTGTGTGTGTGTCTCTCTCTCTCTCTCTCTTTCTCTCTCTCTCCCCCTTTCTCTCTCTCCCCCCTCTCTCTCTCTCTCTCTCCCCCTCTCTCTCTCTATTTTCTCTCTCTCTCTTTCTCTCTCTCTCTCAGTCACTCTCTCTCTCTCAGTCACTCTCTCTCTCTCTCTCTCTCTCTCTCTCTCTCTCTCTCTCTCTCTCTCTTTCCCTGCCTCACAAACACAAATACACACGCACTAACACACACAAAGCAGCAGGCCGGGATGCGGCAAATTGGGTAAGGCAGACTGGGATACGGCAAGTTGGGAGAGGCAGGATGGGATGCCGCCAACGCATCTAGCAGTGCAAATTTTACAGGGGGGGGGGGGGGGGGGGCGTTCTTTTAAATCAAGTTTTGCCCAGTTTTGATTTTGCCGGTTTTGGTAATCCTACATTCCTCCGTGCGACAGCGGACTAAATGCGCATTTAAAACTATTTAGATGTTTTGCTTAAATTTTGACTTGGAGCGAAATAAATTAAAACATCTTGTTCGTTGTGCTTTTGTTTTAAATTAAAGCGTATTCCATTTCTAAATTAAATATCACTTGCCTGTTAACTCTTTATTGTTGTTGCAATAGTTGTATATACTTGGAAGAAAAAAAAGGCATACAACGAGACAGTTATGGTAGCCTGATTTAGACCACCCAGATACGGTATTTGCAAAATATTTATCTCTTTTATATTATTTTTCAAAATTGTCGTTTATGAAATCGAAAAATCACATCGAAAAATGTCACTATTCGATGTTCCCTCATTCAATCTGGGTGTGAAGGGCTTTCTTGAAGCAGACACCGGCGCTTGCTAAACGATTGCCGCTTAAGCGGAGGGGAGTCAAGCGTGATTAAGTGCCTGGCCTGCCAATTGACACCTACCGGCGAAAACACATAATAGGCCACAGTTTCTCTATTTTTCACATAACGTTTCACTCTTAAAGTTTTTAACAAAAGGTGGTCCTTAGTTTTAACATCTTTTTTGAAATAATATATGAATTAAAGATTATGCTTTTAATGGACACATTTTTCACACACATGACCAGGAAACCGGATTACGTAAGCCGTGTCAGCTGCAACCTTTGTAAAAGTCAACGTAACTCGAGAACGGCATTGAAGTACTTTTGGTGTTCTTTACATTGTCCAAGAAGCAATGCACATGAGTATACTTGACACACTCGGGTTGTGCTTGGTTTGGCCATAAACACTATCTAGTCAAGGACGTCGTAAAATGGCCCTCGGTCAAGTTTTCACCGAGAACCATTTTATGATGTCCTTGACTATTATGTGTTAGTCGGCTTAGAATGTGCGCGCAGGTTTGAAAGTTTTGAACCATTCGATTATCTCAACAGACATCCTTTGATGTAGTGGAGTAGTGGTAGGTGTCACGAAATGGGATATAAGTCTGTGATAAAGGTGATGTTTATTATTATGAAAATGTTCGTGCCACCCACGCGCTTTTTCACGCTAGAAGCCAACAAAAAAGTTTATTTCATGTTGATTAATCACATTACTTATGAAAGTCTTATGTTTTCTCGTGCGCACGTGTGTGTGTGTGTGTGTGGGAAAATATTAAACAGCTGTGCTTTCATGTTACCATTCAGAGAGTGCTTTGATCATAATTAAGCTTTAAGCCCGCGTGAGAAACAGACGATACTTCTGCACGTATGGTTTGATATCTGCCGGGAACATTTTTTATGACTTGTATAATTTGACTGATTAGGCAAAGGGATTACACGAAACCGACTCAAGCCTTGTTGAATGTCAAAGAATTCAAGCATGCCGAAGTGTCTGTACGGGCCTGAGGAAAAGCACCTTCGGTAACCGTTTCATGTCCAATCCTAAAACGTGTATGGGAATACTTTAAGCATAACATTCGGGTGGTTTTTTTCCGAATAGAAAATATATAATACATCCATGCGATTGTATGGAATAACTCTGTTAAGTGTTTTTGTTATTGTTGCCAGAACAGCATGATCATATTCTGTAAGATAAAATCGGTTATTGTCAGTTTGTTTGTTTCCTTTTGTACACAGCGAAAACAAAATCGAATAGAAATTATACATCCATGCATTTTTCATGGAATAACTCCCTGAAGTGGTGGTGTTGTTGTTGTTGTTGTTGTTGTTGTTGTTGTTGTTGTTGTTGTTGTTGTTGTTGTTGTTGTTGTTGTTGTTGTTGTTGTTGTTGTTGTTGTTGTTGTTGCGAGAACAGCTTGATAATATTCTGTGAGATAAAATCGGTTTTTGTTAGTTTGTTTTATTTTGTACAATAAAGATATTAAACATTTTTCGCCAAGATTTCATGGTCTCGCCTAGGGGACAATGGCCGCAAGCATAAACGTTGTTTTGACCACGAGTTGAATGTATGTAAATTTCTATTTGTGTCCCCAGAATAAGATTCTATTTGGGACATGAGGTGGTTGTACGCTAAGAAAAAGCTGGGTGTGTGGGGGTGGGGCCGGGAGGATGACGGGAGTGGGGCTGTACAAGTTAAAAGTTGCGTTGATAAAAGTTATAAGCGTTTGGTATTGGGCGTTGAGAATCATCCAATACAATTGACACTGGACATTTGAAGACGCAACAGTGGTCGACACGGGGAGCATCATAAACACCGCCCAATTGGATTGCATGACTTGACCGTCCTGCAGTGATGTCGTTCTCGTCGGCTATTGGTCAGTGGATTTTGAGAGCGCACGTGCCGGACAATTAAGGTGTTCATATGATTGGTCAATACACTGACACGGTTCTCACCCCTTTGAGAGGTCGTGGCCTACATAAAGTTAGTTCGTTTCGCAAATTAGCAAAAGTCCTCAAAAAAGTCGATAGTCACAGAGACTTTGTGTTCATAACAACCCAAAAACCAGAAGAAAAGAGAGGCTACCTGGAGCTCTGCCTCACCTCTATGGTGACTGCTAGGCAGAAGCAGAGCCCCGAGGCTCTCATCAACTTATTAACGGATACCTACTGTTTTGTGACAAAAAATAAAGTGTCCGTCCCTAAACCAGACACCTATCTCATGGCTCTCAGCGCTCTCGCGGGGAGCAGAGATCTGTCGTCTGAGGAAATTCTCACAATTAAAAAATCACTGTAAGTCCCTTGTAATTCTGGACTCCCTAAATGGGGGGCAAAATAAAATAAAGCCAGCATAAATATATGATCGTCATTTGTCAACGGTATTAACTTAAACAAAGGGGACACACAGCTCGCAGGGAGGGAAGGGCAGTGCCCCACCTCGCGGGCGTGTGCGTGTTTTTTTTTTTTTTTTTTTCCTGATGGTTTTAAACTCCTGTTTTCGGATTACACAATAAACATAAAAACATGATCATATAAACGAGAGGATAGCTGTTTCCTCTCTCAGTTAATACTGCTAATGTGACGTCGCCTCCCCTGCGACTATTGTAGTGGCGGGGAGGTCGACGGACAACGCAGATAGATATTTTTATCCTATTTAAAATTAACAAATGCCGCATAGCAACTCATGCGTGCGTCAATGAAATGATGTATCCAAATGTTACTACCCTATAGAAGATCAGTATTACGTTTTGCGCATGTTCTTTATATTTTTCTCACAATGTTGTCACTTTTAAACCTTCTAACAGGTGGTCCTGAGTTTTATCTTTTTCTTAACGAAACTAAAATTGAATTAAAAATCCATGTTTTTAATGGTCCTTCCCCTAGGAAGTCAACGCATATAAAGGAAAAATTATCCCCGAGTATACTTCTCATTGCCCCACCCCCCTCCCTTATTCATGGTGAGCGGGGCCGGGGTCCTATCACGGTCGGGATTGCTTGGTCTTGCCCTTTTCTTTCCCTCCTTTTCTTCTTTTAGCGTATCATCAACTCATGTCCCTAAAAGGAAAATTTCCTGTGAGGACGTAAAGGACCCCCTTTTTTTTTTACAAATTAGCAATTGTCCGGTCAGACATCATATGGTGCGGGTGTTAAATCTGTCAGTTTGCAAGAGAGATAATTCGAGTTTGTGAGACTTGTTGCATACAGTGGTAAATACCTGATTTTGATGACTTTGGTGATCTTTCTCAGACGGGAGGAATAGCAGAAAGGCAAGAAAATAAAAGTGAGTGATTTTGATTCTATTGATTGTGCCTTGATTAGGTTAGATTGAATAGATTAGATTGTGCAAGCAGGATTCCACCATGGAATACATTTAATTTATATGAGGGTTAACGTTGTCTGCACCATCTCAGAAAAACTATCATATTTTCGACCTAAATCTGTGGATCTAAAAACATCATCAAGTCGGTTATAATGTAGTATATAACAGCCTAAAGCATGTCACATTTATAGAACAAACAAAAAAATAATAATTTCGCTAGTATCGTGTACACTACATTGGGGTGTGCACGTTAAAGATCCCACGATTGACAAAAGGGTCTTTCCTGGCAAAATTGTATAGGCATATATAAAAATGTCCACCAAAATACCCGTGTGACTTGGAATAATAGGCCGTGAAAAGTAGGATATGCGCCGAAATGGCTGCGATCTGCTGGCCGATGTGAATGCGTGATGTATTGTGTAAAAAAACAAATCCATCTCACATGGAATAAATAAATCCCTGCGCCTTGAATATGTGCGCGATATAAATTGCATGCATAAAATAAAAAATGAAAAAGATAAAAAAATGATAAATAAATCCCTGCGCTTAGAACTGTACCCACGGAATACGCGCGATATAAGCCTCATATTGATTGATTGATTGATTGATAGTATTTTGCGTGTGATATTTTCCGAGTGTGATAAAACAAGTTAGAATGACAATAAATCGGAAAGACTTAGTTAGGGTTAGGGTGGGTGGCCGAGTGGTAACGCACTTGCGCTCGGAAGCGAGAGGTTGCGAGTTCGACCCTGGGTCAGGGCGTTAGCAATTTTCTCCCCCCTTTCCTAACCTAGGCGGTGGTGGGTTCAAGTGCTAGTCTTTCGGATGAGACGAAAAACCGAGGTCCCTTCGTGTACACTACATTGGGGTGTGCACGTTAAAGATCTTACGATTGACAAAAGGGTCTTTCCTGGCAAAATTGTATAGGCATATATAAAAATGTCCACCAAAATACCCGTGTGACTTGGAATAATAGGCCGTGAAAAGTAGGATATGCGCCGAAATGGCTGCAATCTGCTGGCCGATGTGAATGCGTGATGTGTTGTGTAAAAAAATTCCATCTCACACGGCATAAATAAATCCCTGCGCCTTGAATATGTGCGCGATATAAATTGCATAAAATAAAAATAAAATAAAAAATAAATAAATCCCTGCGCTTAGAACTGTACCCACGGAATACGCGCGATATGAGCCTCATATTGATTGATTGATTGAAAGACTTAGTTATCGTACAGTAACAACATGTCATTTAATTACTTGATTTTGGGATAGTTTCGGAGCAGTTTTGAAAAAATTATTGCATGGGTTCAGTCTCGTTTTCACGTCCAAATCGTCAGAAAACTTTCCAAAATGTAAGACAAATTCTGCAGAGCAGCTGAGCTGCTCTTCACACAACGTTTCTGTCGGTGTCTGTGTGTCTGTTTATCTTTCTCTCTATGTCTCTGTTTCTCTGTCTCTCTCTTTCTCTGGCTCTCTCTCTCTCTTTGTCTGTCTGTCTGTTTGTTTCTTTTTTGTCTCTCTTTTTGTCTGTCTGTCTGTCTGTCTGTAAAGCTGTCATAACTGTTCCTTTTATTTCTATCTCTTTCCTTGTTTTTGATTAGAATTTTGACTGTCTGCGGGATGAAAAAAGAGCATTTTAGCATTTCTTATTCTGTTAGTGTTAAGATAAAGATCAATTCAATTCAATTTAATTCAATTCAATTCAATACAATTCTCTCTCCCTCATTCTCATTCTCATAAATCAGACTCAGTGTTTGTGTTATACTGCCTTGCTCTGCTGAGTGTGTGTGTCATACCGCTTTGCTCTGCTGAGTGTGTGTGTTTGTGTTAATTACGGTCTGTCTGTATATTCTTTTGTCTGTCCGTCTGTCACTCAAGGGTAAACCGGCACGGTTAGCCTAGTGGTAAGGCGTCCGCCCCGTGATCGGGAGGTCGTGGGTTCGAACCTCGGCCGGTGTCACGATTTCATCTTTCGCCTGTGTACATATTTCCCCCTCGATATTTACTCGAGACTGAAATGTTGTTTCCTGGTAAAATTAAGAAGAGAAATTATTTATGGACGAAAAGCATGTCAGTTTCTTGCATGTGAAGAAAATTGGTTGTGAAATTAAATAGATTTCACTCCCAAAATCGAATTCTTCGAAAACGTGTACCGAGTGGTTACGTCCCTTGAGTAAGAAGGGAAACATTTTAGGATGAATCAAATTTCTAAGTTAAATAAAATAATTGGTTGGACAAATTTGGCCCCATGAATGTAAGGTACACACGGTCGCTCATCAGTACTATCGAAGGGTGTTTTTTTGTGTTCAGTGTAGAGTTTATATACTAGATCAACGAGGCCGAAAATCGAAATATCAACACGGCGAAAGA
The DNA here is from genome assembly GCF_037325665.1 of Littorina saxatilis. Classification (NCBI taxonomy): domain Eukaryota; kingdom Metazoa; phylum Mollusca; class Gastropoda; order Littorinimorpha; family Littorinidae; genus Littorina; species Littorina saxatilis. Next base: position 31,731,294 of record NC_090255.1, read on the forward strand.
TAAAAACGTCACACCGGGTCATACCTAAGACTTTAAAATTGGCAATCTAGTGGCTGATCCACATCCCATTTTGGTGCAACCCCATTTTTGCCGCCGTCCCATTTTTTGCCCCATCCCATTTTCGCGACATTTCACAAGCCAAGCGTCATTTTATAAAATTTATAATTTTGAATCATTAATGAGATAAGGATGATTATAATGATGATGCTATGGATTTCCAATTTGGATTGAGACTACGTGACAGGGCATTTTACTAACATGTCATAACAAAAGCGCGACATCCCATTTTGACACCATATCCCATTTGGCCGCCATGCCGTTTCACCGTATTCCATTTATTCCCCATCCCATTGTCGCGACATTTCACAAGCCAAGCGTCATTTTACTACCGTGTCATAACAATAGCGCGTCATCCCATTTTGACACCATCCCATTTGGCCGCCATCACATTTTTTATTTATTCTTCTTGCCAAGCCTCACTATACTACTATACTGCGTTATTCAACTAGGAAGACATTCCGTTTACGCCAAATTCCATTTTTGCCACAATCCAAAATGTCGCAAAATAGAGATGGCGGCAAAATGGGATGACGGCAAAACGGCATGGCGACAAAATGGAATGTGGCGCTAGTGGTTTGACACGGTGGTAAAATGACACATGACCTATGAAATGTCGCAAAAATGGGATGGGGGCAAAATGGGATAACGGCCAAACGGGATTGCGCCAAAATGGGACGTGGAGTAATGGTACATGACATAGTGGTAAAATGACACTTGGCCTGTAAAATGTCGCAAAAATGGGATGGGGGCGAAATGGGCTAACGGCGAAACGGGATTGCGCCAAAATGGGATGTGGAGCTAATGGTACATGATATGGTGGAAAATGACACTTGGCCTGAGAAATGTCGCCAAAATGGGATGGGGGCGAATTGGGATAACGGCGAAACAGGACTATTAGATCCCTTGACTTGGGGTAGTGCGACTCTGTCACTGCTAGCTTTTCACTCGGAGGAAGCGACCGGAATTTCCCAACGATGGGACATCCTAGTAATGAATTTTTTTTTTTTTTAATTCTTAAAATTACCAGAGTCGCGCTACCCCAAAAGTCAAGGAATTTCGTGTTTGTCCCTTGACTTTGGAGATGACAAGAAAATATCGGGCGCAAAAACGTGATTTGTAAAATTTTTCACAACATATGTCGCCTCGCGCCATGTATGTGATGAAACCATTCATATAGCTCTGCGGGAGCTCTGCACTTTTGGACGTCCCCATTTCACTGCTGTACAGCAAACATCGTCCCCAAATACCTGTTTGTTTCTAAAAAAATCACGCTGGAGGTTGCATTTTATGTAATAACCTCCTGAAATGAGTTTTGACACTTTAGAATGGCATGTAAAATGACACATGGCCTATGAAATGTCGCAAAAATGGGATGGGGGCAAAATGGGATAACGGCCAAACGGGATTGCGCCAAAATGGGACGTGGATCTAATGGTACATGACATGGTGGTAAAATGACACTTGGCCTGTAAAATGTCGCAAAAATGGGATGGGGGCGAAATGGGCTAACGGCGAAACGGGATTGCGCCAAAATGGGATGTGGAGCTAATGGTACATGATATGATGGTAAAATGACACTTGGCCTGAGAAATGTCGCCAAAATGGGATGGGGGCGAATTGGGATAACGGCGAAACAGGACTAATAGATCCCTTGACTTGGGGTAGTGCGACTCTGTCACTGCTAGCTTTCCACTCGGAGGAAGCGACCGGAATTTCCCAACGATGGGACATCCTAGTAATGAAATTATTTTTTTTTTAATTCTTAAAATTAACAGATAGCTCTGCGGGAGCTCTGCACTTTTGGACGTCCCCATTTCACTGCTGTACAGCAAACATCGTCCCCAAATACCTGTTTGTTTCTAAAAAATCACGCTGGAGGTTGCATTTTATGTAATAACCTCCTGAAATGAGTTTTGACACTTTAGAATGGCATTTAACGCTCATTGAAGTTTTAACAAACTTTCTAACACCTAAAACATTCATAGCACCGATAACGTAATTGTAGCTCTGCACTTTGTGTACACATACGTCCCCATTTCACTGCTGTACAGCAAACATCGTCCCCAAATGCCTGTTTTTCTAAAAATCACGCTGGAGGTTGCATTTTATGTAATAACCTCCTGAAATGAGTTTTCACACTTTAAAATGGC
>NC_090255.1:31741003-31776003 GCF_037325665.1 Littorina saxatilis
CAGCGTGAGTTCGATCCCAGGTTCGGCGGAAATTTATTTCAGAGTCAACTTTGTGTGCAGACTCTTTTTGGTGTCCGAACCCTCCCCCCGCGTACACTACATTGGGTGTGCACGTTAAAGATCCCACGATTGACAAAAGGGTCTTTCCTGGCAAAATTGCTTAGGCACAGTTTATAATTGTCTACCTATACCCGTGTGACTTGGAATAATAGGCCGTGAAAGGTAAATATGCGCCGAAATGGCTGCAATCTACTGGTCGTATAAAATTTCATCTCACACGGCATCACTGCAGAGCGCCTAGAACTGTACCCACGGAATATGCGCGATATAAGCGTCATTGATTGATTGATTGATACAAAGCTTGCCTCACTCAAAGCAAGAGTAAGTTCACTCTGTCACAACCCATACAAACCCGAAAGAGTTATTTCCGGAATGTGTCTATTCCTTCTTGTGCACAAGATCATTTTCCCCACCACAGATCTATCAAGCAATCGCATGGACTAAGAGCATTCCTTCACTTGGACATATACCAAAATTCAATAGTGCATCTGCATTAAGTGCAGCGTGAGAGTGTTTTATTTATTTGCTGAATGATTATTTTTGCAGGATGACACAGGCGCAGAGCTGCCTACTGCAACGCTTTCAGCGTAGCATGCTGCGTTTTAAACGCCAAGCTAAAGATTGCTACGCTTAAACAAATAATCACAAGCATGCAACAGTTCCTTTTTACACCCCCGGTATAGGGGTGTGTATAGGTTTCACTCGATGTGTTTGTGTTCGCAAGTAGATCTCAAGAATGAACGGACCGATCGTCACCAAACTTGGTGAACAGGTTCTATACATTCCTGAGACGGTCCTTACAAAAATTGGGACCAGTCAAACACACGGTTAGGGAGTTATTGGTGGATTAAAATTATACAAGGCCTGGTATAGACGGACACCCCCGTTGGTCAAAGGGAAATAACCATTCTCACTGCCACCAACTGAGAAGGTTATTTCCCTTTGTCGGGGGTGTAGTTCCTATCGGAGGAATTTCTTGTTTTGTGCGTCTTGGTACTCAACTTGTCTTCCCACTCCGTGTAGCGCGCGGTCACAAAATGCGTCATAAAATACTTTGCTCCGCAAAACAATACAAACAGGACGAACAACATATGGAGCAAGAGCGATAGATTATTGATAATACATAGATACTACATGTACCGATTTCTTGTGGGTCGGGAGAGATGGAGAAGGAAAGGTTATCTACTGCAATTTAAGACTCAAACCTGCTCTTGTAAGCAAAACAAGTCAGTTTAGGATACCTTTGAAGTTACGGAATAAACTGTCATGGGTTTCAGAAGAAAAAAACCCATCAGCTCAGACATTCTTTTGAAGGATGGGGGCAACTTTGTCGATATTAATATGTATGCGTTTTCTCTGTCCATGGCAGTCATTTTCCTCGATCAAAATCCGACAATAAACAGCCGTGTAGCATGAGGTATTGTGTGTGCCTGTTTTTTTTTTCATTGTGTGTGTTTGTCCCTAGCGTACTTTGATACTATGAATCAAAAGTGAAGCGTTTCTTCCAAAAAAGGCGTCGAATGACACTCTGAGTTGATGCGGCTCTTTGATCTTTTATAGACACTCCGAGTATTTAATCTACATTACAGTCATTAAAGGTCGTGCAACATCAGGTGGTTTTTTGTTTTTTTTACTGTGATAATCAACTGCTCTGCGTTCCTATCGCAAAGTGGTGTCGAATGGCAAATTCGCTTCGCGATCGGAAGTTAAAGGCACAGTAAGCCTCCCGTAAACCATCACTGATACTGTCATGCTTTTACACACAGTACAAACACCCTTTCATTTACACACTCACCGCTTTTGAACATCCTAGGTGCCCTCCGTAAAGAGCGAGCAATTTTCAAAGAATTTATTTTTGCGTGGTTTATCTTACCCGTGAGCCATCGCGAACCCGTGTGATCCAGTTTCCTTTTTTCACAATGCAGTCGTCAGTTTGTTATTTCAATGCGACTCGCTGTAAGCTTATCTGCAATAGCACGTTATTGTGTACCTTTGAATCTAAACGCAACAAACGGCTGGGATTCACACGAACTAGAGCGGTCGCAGTTGACTGTTCAGAGGAACTGGTGCAAGGCACAACCGTCGTCTGCTACAAGAAAGACGGTTTGCGTGACACGTTTCCGGGCTTTTCTTTTTTCAAATTTTCAAAACTTCGAATTGTACTGATCTTGTCTTAATGAAAAAAGAATTCTTTTATGATTTAAGAATGTTTGTGTAACAAGCTGTCAATTTATTATCTAGATTTTAAAAGTTAGTTCTAGCGCCAAAACGAGGCGCCTGATTTGTCGATCAGACGGTCCACGAAAATACATTCTTTGAAAATTGCTCGCTCTTCACGTAGGGCTCCTAGGATGTTCTCAAGCGGTGAGTGTTTAAACGAAAGGGTGTTTGTACTGTGTGTAAAAGCCTGACAGTATCTGTGATGGTTCACGGGAGGCTTACTGTGCCTTTCAAAACTCTATATATTCGATGCAGACACAACAACAACGAAAGTTTGACCTGACCCGCTGCGAGTCCAGGAACTCCGAATCCTTTTACCATGCCTGACAGTAACTGTTATTACGTTTTGTTACGGTCTACCGCTAGAGTTTCATTTTCATTTTCATTACTTTTTTGTTCCATCGCTGGGAAATTCGGGTCGCTTCCTCCCGGTGGAAAGCTAGCAGCAACGGAGTCGCGCTTCCCAGGTGTTTAGGTGTATTCAGCCGCCCGAACTTATGGCAGAATGACCAAGGTCTTTTATGTGCCTTTGTGGTGACACGGGGGGGAGGGGGGGGGCATGGCTTCCGTGTGAGTTAGAGAGGCGTGACATTACTACATGGGATAGGATCGGTTCATCATCATCATCAACCATTTTGCTATTCATTTTCCTCGACGCCGGTTTACTACGGCTGTGTCTTCACCAAGGGAGAGAGCGAGCGAGTTTGTTTCATAAACGTCACTCAGACTGAGAGGGTTTTTTTTCATCAAAAGGCCCTTTTTGCATTGTAAAAAAACCGAACCAGAAACACCTGTTACATTAGAAACAAGCCATTGGCAGAATGCGGACCCCATGTGTTACAGGAGTAATAACATTTCGCTGACAGTTAAAGGGGACGCTGTATTTTAAAACCGTGATTGTGCGAATAAGAAAGAGAGTGAGTGAGAGAGAGAGAGAGAGAGAGAGAGAGAGAGAGAGAGAGACAGAGACAGAGAAAGTGTGTGTGTATGTGTGTGTATGTGTGTGTGTCATGTGTGTGTGTGTGTGTGTGTGTTTGTGTGTGTTTGTGTTTGTGTGTGTGTGTGTGTGTGTTAGCATGCGTGCGAGTGTGTATGAAGTGTGTGCGCGTGCGTGCGTGCGCGAGCGCGCGTCTGTCTGTCCCAGTTTGTCTGTCTCTGTCTCTGTCTCTGTCTCTATGTCTCTTATGTCTCTTTCTCTCTGTTTTTACATCAATTTTCTTTTCATTTTGATAAAACAATCTCACACGCACCTGTCATTAATGTCTTGGGCGGACCACAATGCGGACCCCATCTGTCATACCGCAGAGTAAATACAGTACGGTTTGTGTGGCCGAAACATTTTTGAGTTGACCGAGTGACTCCGGCGGTGATTGCTTTTTAAACCAATGCACGTGTGTGTGTGTGTGCGTGTGTGTGTGTGTGTGTGTGTGTGTGTGTGTGTGTGTGTTTGTGTGTGTGTGTGTGTGTGTTTGTGTGTGTGTGTTTGTGTGTGTGTGTGGGTGTGTTTGTGTGTGTGTGCAGTGGTGGGGATGAGCGCGTGCGTGTGTGCGTGCGTGTGTGTGTGTGTGTGTGTGTGTGTATGTGTGTGTGTGTGTACGTGTGTACGTGTGAGTGTGCGTGTGTGAGAGTACGTGCGTGCGTCCATACTTGCGTGCGTGCGTACATTTGTATATGTTCCTGTGACTAAAAGGATTGCACTCAATACACACTCATTCTTCAAAAGCATACATCAGTGGCAGCCTGTTCTTTTCAAGTATCATTTGCCGATGAACTGCAACAATCAGAACATTGTGTCACATCTTACAGCGATGTCCTTTACTAGATGAGGAACGAAAAGAAGTGTGGCCGTCACCAACTCCCTTGCAGACCAAACTATATGGCAGTCGACAGGAGTTGGAGAAAACGACAACATTTATCACCAGTGCTGGACTGATCGTGTAACCTCTGCGAACGCCAAGAAGAAGAAGAAGAAGAACATTGTGTCAGCGACACATCAGGGCCGGACCCAGGGGGGGGGGGGGGGGGTTCCAGGGGTTCCGGAACCCCACCCCAGGAAAAAGCATGTACCTTGCTTTGAGTGTTTTTTTGTGTTTTATTTTTAAATAAATTTTGTGTGAGTCTCTAACAAATTTTATTCAATGTGAAATCCGATGAGAAAAAGGTACCCCCCCCCCCCCCACCTTCGCTGATTTGCCCCCCCAAAAAAGGAGGAACCCCCCCCCCCCCCCCCCCCCCTTACAACTCATTTGGTCCTGCCCTGCACATGACACTTTAATCGTGCAGTAACGAAAAGCCACTCGTACAAGCTGTTTCATTGTTTACCCGTTGTAAAACATGTAAGGCACAGTCCTTCCCGTAAACCCTCCACCACGAAATAAGTCGCATGTCACCTCGCGCGGTTCTGCGCCAGGCTTAATACAAGGCCGGGGAGTGTCTGGTAACAGTGTGAGGGTCACCTTAGTCACAGGCTTATAACTCAAACAGTTTTCGCTCTTTTCTAAAAACGGTTTTTACCACTGGATAGAGCATAAAAAACTCTTTCGGAAAATGTAAAAATATGAAAATCATGCAAAGGTGACATGCGACTCATTTCGTGGTGGAGGGTCACAATTATCTGCTCACTATCTCATATTTTCCCATGGAATAATACGATCCTCAAAATCGACTGGTTCCTGTCCAGAGTGGCAATTTTGTCGGGGGAAAGTATCGCAATATAGGCTATACAAAACTGCTCGATTGCACCGTCAAAGATTCATTCTGAGTCTGGAGAGCTTTAAGGTACATTGCTACCCGTGTAAACTATAATGTCAGTCACCATAAATCCATGCAAACCTTTCCTTTGGATAAGAGCATACATACCCTGGCTCTCACTGGAGCAAACACCAAAGTACAACAGCCTGTGTGCAGAATAGTGTGTGTTAGAGAGAGAGAGAGAGAGAAATCAAATCAAATCAAATCAAATTTTACGAGGGTTGTGGCTCAAGCATTAAAGGCACAGTGCAGCTCACAGCCTTCGTTTTGCGTTTTTGTTGCAGCTGAGTGCATTTACAGTTCCAAAATCCTCCTATGGTAGTAAAACAAACCCAAAACTACCCAACGACGACATCTGTGAAGCTCGACAGTTTCTTGTTCACGCGAGTGCATACATTAACCTAGTTATTACGTGGTGTTTGGTGGGTGTTCGTGATTCCGGCCTCCATTTTGTTTTACACAAACTCATGATGACGTCTGACATAGTTTGCTTAGTGACGTGTCTTTTTGTGCATGATGTGGTGATCTACCTGATCTAAATTTAGATCCAAAAATAGGCCAAGACCAGCCGGGTCCGAGTACGAAATTAATTCGTTAAAAAATCGCAGTTCTTGACTCTTTGGGTGCAAGTCAATGAAACTTGGTAGTTCTTCTAACGGATAGCTGCCTGAGGTATGACTAAAAGCCCCAGGGGCTCCGTGCACCTGGAATTGACAAGTTCAGTACCTTTAATACAAACGAGTTTTTTTCAACCAGCCGTCGCCCAGAGAGCGTGTGGTGTGTGTGCGTGTGTGTGTGTGTATATAGAGGTTACAACACGAGTGGGTTTTTTATATAATATTATGGCTTGTATTTCAGTCAAGACCCAGCGGATGAATATCAAGGGACTCACGAGCATATCAGTGCATAATGCTGGCTTGGTTGTCCCCGTCAGTTGAAAGCCTCTTACACGGATTTGAATGAATACCGCAGAAGAGCTAGAAATACTCGCAAAATGCATAAAACAGCTTGTCCAGAGAACACTCGTAGTCGATGATGTACCGATAAGGGCGTGTGTACCGGGCACGCTATAACTTCACATGAGCATAGTCTGAACTTAGTGCTCAGTGCTGGTCGGACGGACTGGGTTTTTAACGATTGCTAGTTTGACTTTTGTTTTAGTTGAGAGCACAAGTATATATATGTTATTGATATACCGGTAATGTTAAATATGATTTTAACAAATCTCAGAAGAAAGTCTCTTCTGACTTTCAATTGTTTCTTTCACAACTTCTGATATGTGTGTGTGTGTGTGTGTGTGTGTGTTTGTGTGTGTGTGTGTGTGTGTGTGTGTGTGTGTGTGTGTGTGTGTGTGTGTGTGTGTGTGTGTGTGTGTTGGTGTGCAGCTTTACGATGGTACTTGAACAACAGTTTTTAATATGCAAATTTTTTTTAAAATTCAAATCCATCAAGGGACAGCAAGCAGGTAGTATGCAGACGAGAGGATTATCTCATCCCTTGCTAAAAAAAAACAAATAAAAAAAAACACGCAACAACAACAACAACAACAAACAAAGAAACAATGAACAGATTTAATTTGTTACGTTCCACACGAACGTTTACGCGGTAAAATAATCTCTCAAGCTACTGAAACCCACTGTAAAGGATCCATTCGGAAATCTGTCTCTACACTTATGGAAATATTCCTGCCAGTGCATAAATGTGTAGAAGCTGTCGCTTGTGGAAAAACAATAAGTCAATAGACAAAAACAAACAAGACAAAAAAGTTCTTGGGTTGGATAAAAAAAAAAAAAATAGGGTCGGTCTGGGAATCGGAAACATCGATTTTTGTTCCTTCTTGGCCCAATGGAAATGTTCCTGCACGTGCAAGCATTCGTAATAGCAGTCGTTGCGGAAACCGATAAATCTGCATGCGGGGCGGGGGAGGGGGGGAGGGGGGGGGAGGGTGGGGTGTCAATATCGCCGGCTCCGAGTGTTGTTAGGATGACCGAATGTAATGCCCCCGTCACACAGCTCTACGTCCTTAGGCCCCCGTCACACAGCTCTACGTCCTTACTAAGACCATGCCGATCACTCCGATCATCCCCGATCTGAAAAAAAGTTTTCGAATCGGGACATATCGCCGTCAAAATCCAGCACATGGCAAATTTAAAAAAAAAAAAAATGTAAACTACATCACGACTGTACGGCGCCACGACCACGCTTGTTTTGTGCACTTCAAAATAAGCGTAGGGAGAGCCCGCAGCTTCCCGACCTAGCAGATCCCACCCCGACCAAACCACGCTCAAGGAGATCCTCCCACGTTTGGCCCACGATTGGCCACGCTCTCGGACACTTTTCCATCGTAGAAGAAGCGGCGTCTATGTGTGACTGGGGTCTTAGGCACAGCTAGTCCTGCCCGTGGATACAAATCTGTTCACAATCTCACATCTTCTCAATGGGATAATATAGTTCTCCCGAATCAATTGTTTCGTGTGCAGAGTCCTTCCCGAATAAACGATTCGATACGCCAGTTAACAGTTTCGGCGTTTACATGGAACGAAGAAGGAAAGCGGAAAAGGAAGACGTACAAACATACTCGCAAAAAAACGATCTGCGCAACGCGTTCAAACCAAAGGGGGAAACAAGGAAAATCGCGTGTTTGTGTGCCCGATGTAATCCTTAGAACCTTTACACTCTTTCTTTGAACACTCAAAAGCAACTTCGGGGCTGGAAGACTACAAAATTGCACTTTCTGCTGACTGAATCTTCGCTTTCTAGTGATAAGGCGTCCGCCCCGTGATCGGGAGGTCGTGGGCTCGAACCCCGGCCGGGTCATACCTAAGACTTTAAAATTGGCAATCTAGTGGCTGCTCCGCCTGGCGTCTGGGATATGGGGTTAGTGCTAGGACTGGTTGGTGCGGTGTCAGAATAATGTGACTGGGTGAGACATGAAGCCTGTGCTGCGACTTCTGTCTTGTGTGTGGCGCACGTTATATGTCAAAGCAGCACCGCCCGGATATGGCCCTTCGTGGTCGGCTGGGCGTTAAGCAAACAAACAAACAAACAAACCTAGGGGAGGGTGAATGTTTTGTTATGTTTGTCTAGCTGCCATTTATCAGTGGTTGTGGTTTTTGTGTGTGTTTTTTTTGCTTAACGCCCAGCCGACCACGAAGGGCCATATCAGGGCGGTTTGTTTGTTTGTTTGCTTTACGCCCAGCCGACCACGAAGGGCCATATCAGGGCGGTGCTGCTTTGACATTTAACGTGCGCCACACACAAGACAGAAGTCGCAGCACAGGCTTCATGTCTCACCCAGTCACATTATTCTGACACCGGACCAACCAGTCCTAGCACTAACCCCATAATGCCAGACGCCAGGCGGAGCAGCCACTAGATTGCCAATTTTAAAGTCTTAGGTATGACCCGGCAGGGGTTTGAACCCACGACCTCCCGATCACGGGGCGGACGCCTTACCACTAGGCCAACCGTGCCGGTCCCCATTTATCAGTCAAAATGTTTGAAGATTGGACAAGACATCAATCATAGAGTATAGTTTTCTGCTATATGGGTATATTGTTGTTACAATTGTTTTGTTTTTTTGTTGTTTTTTTTGAAGGATAATGATCTAGTATAAATCTGCGGTCTTGAGTCATCGAAACACTCTATCTGTGTATAAGGAGCCATCGGGGTGTTGATTTTTTGGTGCGTGGAAGAATGTCTTTTTAAAAAAAAAAAAATTTTTAAAGTAGAAAGATAGCTTTATTTAGACATATAAGTTTTATTCACATTGATGCGGTAATTTCCTCACAGCAGTCGAGAGAAAGTGGCCCTTTTTAGCCTCTACCTGACGCTGTCACGTACTTTTAAAGAAGGGTTGGTCTTACCTAATAACATACACATCAAAGTTAGTTGTTCGTCCCGATCGCAGGATAAAGCCAATCAGAAGCGTGAAACATGCTTCGGATGTTGTTGACGGGCCGCCGGAGCGGCTCGTCTTTGGCGTCGGGTAAGTAGCTTGCAGGTGGAGAAATTTTTGTTCATGGGGGATTTCTGTGACGTATGTACCACGTGACAGGAAGTCGCCGTTTGTCTCGGCAAAGAAACTACAATGCAGTGTGTGGTCTCGGTGAGACTGAAAGACAGAGAGCGACAGATACACACAGTGATTCAAGGCGCACAACTCTAGTAAAGTTGTCGTAGCACGTCCGTCTATGGCCAAAGTGATCCGGGTTCGATTCCCGGCATGGGCGGTCTATTTTTTTTTTTTAATTCTTGTTTACTATTGTTTATTATGAACGTGTTAATGTTTTATTTTACTCTAATAGTTTTTTTAATTGTGTAAAATAAATAAATAATTTTTATTTTTTTATTTTTTTTTTTAATCCAAGTGATCCGGGTGGAAAGCGATTCGTCTATGGCCAAAGTGATCCGGGTTCGATTCCCGGCATGGGCGGTCTATTTTTTTTTATTTTTTTTTTAATTCTTGTTTACTATTGTTTATTATGAACGTGTTCATGTTTTATTTTACTCTAATAATTTTTTTAATTGTGTAAAATAAATTTTTAAAAAAATTTAATTTTTTTTTATAAATCCACGTGCACAAGACAAAAACTTTCATACTGGGGGAGCGAGCCAGTCTGAAGAGTACTCGGGTCCAGCGCCAGCGTTTTTTATAAGAACTTGGAGTGATTGCGAATTTGCGCGTTTCTCGTGAGTGCTTTCGAAGTTTTGTCATTTGATTTTCCCCAGCGAGTGTTCTTTGGAGGGCACTAGACTGTGATTGCTGGTGCATGTTTTTATTTTTGTTTTTCGTTCTTTGTTTCCGTTTGTAGTCTGTGGTCAAATACCTCACAATGTGCTCAAACAAATTACAGGCACAGGAAATGAACAAGAAGAAGTGTGTCACAAGAATTTGAATTCTAACAAAAACATGTGTATGAGTTCATAGACTACCACTGTCGAACCCTTCACTGTACAATGTAAATGAGTACAAAATATAGTCGTCAGTTTGGGAGACATTGTAGAGCACAGGTGAACTTTATCACAAACGGACAACACAAAAAGTACTTTCTTTTCAAACTTGAAAGTTTGTTGTCTATTTTTACCAGGGTCTTTCAAACAAACAATAACATGTGTATTTTTTATGTGAAAAAATTCATCTATTTTAACATTGTTGTACTTAAAATCCTAACATCTGCTAACAATTTGCGTATGAATATTTTTTATTCCTGCACTAGAAGGGAAGAAATCAACCTGTGGAAGACGTGCTGTGGTTTGTCTCCCTTCCTTCGAAACCGAAATCGAAACCGTCTGTAACGCTTACAGGGCCTCATAGTTATCAGAGTCAACTCTCTCTCCACCCCCCCCCCCACCCCCCCGCCCCCGACACCTCCACGCATTCAGCGTAACGGCTTGTACGGCGTGTTACTTCAACATAATATGATGATAATAATAATAATAATAATAATAATAATAATAATAATAACTTCAACAAGTATTTTTTGGAAAAAAATTAACCTTAACAAGGCCTCAACACAACAGCGCTTCCTGGAATTGAATGGCTGTTACCGGGAAATGTACTGGGTCAAAGGTCCGCCTGACTCGAAAATTTAATGGGGAAAAGACAGTGACTGCAAAAAATCGTGTACTTCATGATTGGTACAATATGGCCAACACAAATGTTGTCGGATCAAGTCTACTTCCATTCTTTAGATGGTATATGTTTTTTCAAAGAAATAGTCTTTTACATTGACTACTGCCCTCCCAGGAAACCTGGCCACATCCTCAACAAAGTCAGCCAGAGCTTCGTTTAAGTGTGACAATGGGTCATATATTGGTGCTACATTACTAGCATTCAAATGTGTATTCATGGCAACAGCATTTTGCCATTTACAACAGTTTCACTAACACTGTATTCTTTCTTGCTTTATTATTTTGTGACTCAGTGATAATTTTAAATAAAGTTATTTGCATCATACACTTTGATTTCATTCATTTCTATTTATAACTACTTTTACTACTTTCCCTTCTACACTGTGACATGCCACTGTATGACGCTCATTCAGACCAAAAACAATACCATTCCTACCTGTTGCAACGTCTATCGCTCGCTCTGTCTTTTGGTTCCTTGGTTGATCGATCGGTTTCTTGGTGGAAAACATATTTCTGTCACCAATACCAGTATTATTGCATCACTTCCATAAAGGTAGAGTAGCCTTCTTCCTTTCTGTTAAGCCAATAGGTCTTATTCATTATTGAGCTCTTATTCATTATTGCATTACTTTCACAACAATCTTCTTCCTTGATATTGCGATAGTTGTTATCTCCCATTTATGTACAAACGCCGAAAAGACAATTTAACAGGACACATCAACACTATTATTTTGTTTACCTGTACCAACAGGTGTACAACTTCCTGTTTCTTTGATATTGTCAATGTTTCGGCCCGTGTTGATCCTGGGATCAACTGAATTTCTTGTGAAAAGCTTGGCTGAGGAAAAGGGGCTCTTACTCTTCCAGGCCGCTGAAAATCCCGAAAGATTTATTTTCGAAAACCGGCTATTCAGGCATGAGACCAAGGGTAGGGCGGATGGTGGCGAGAGAGGCAAAGGGACGGGGAATGTTTACAGTGCCGTGTGCCGGGCTGTGAGCAGTGCCCGCCAATGTTTAGCTCAGGCACCGTCGCGACAGACGCGCCTTAGTTCTATGCAGGAAAATGCAGCGCGCTATTCTGGCCATCTGGCCAACTGTCGTCTTCATCTCTAAGGCAGACTGATACCAAGAGGTGTAAGTTACACCCGCCTTCAGGCTCAGGCATTTTCAAACGCTCGACTCAAGACTGTATTGTCATGCATGCACATTCATTTCCGGACACCCACACAGGCCAACAGACTCTCTTTGTGCTGGTAAACACTAGAGTGTGATCAAGGGGACAACCTTTTACCACCAGCAGCACAGATCAGCCTGCGCTGTGATTGTTGAATCTCTGGACATGACTGACTATTAGGGTTTAACGTCCTCTTAGACCAACTGGTCTATATTGGGACAGGTATTGGTAATACGCTGAAGATATGGTGTGATACTTTGATTCGAACAAGCCCGCTGTGGCTGTCTTCTTCGACACACCAGCATTGGGTTTGTCTCGTCAAAGTATCGAAATACGATCATGATAATCAGAGACGAAAGATGATGCATGCGTGTCTTCGTGTTTTCCAAGCCCTGAGACTTTCGCTGTGAACGTGGGATCTTTTTCGTGCGCATGTGTGCACACGGGGGTGTTCGGACACCGAAGAGAGTCTGCACAAAGTTGACTCCGAGAAATAAATCTCTCGCCGAACGTGGGGATCGAACCCACGCTGATAGCGACCAACTGGCTACAAAGCCAGCGCGCTACCAACTGAGCTACGTCCCCGCCCCCTCTGGAAATGTGCGCAGAACAAGAAGCAGACGTCCATTCATGCTGACTAGCCAGTTTGCAATTGTGAGGGATGTCTTTCAACTCATGTAACATCCTGCAATTGTGAGGGATGTCTTTTAACTCATGTAACATCATGGGCATATCTGAGTCAAGGCAAGGCAAGGCAAAGTTATTTCAAGAAACCCCATGGGGGTACATGAAAAAAAACAATACATACATATATAAACTCATTTCGATGGAAAAAAAAAATTCTCAAGTCTCCAAAATAGGAATGCCCGGGTTAAGGTTAAATTCATTCATACGTAACATTGAGACTGTGAACAGAACTGCTTCCATGGTAAGGACGGTACCTTTAACATTAACACCGTCCGTTGATCTTTCCAATAACAGTGCATTGTGCAGAACATTCCACTGATGGCGAGGTGAGGAAACGCCCTGCTGTGTGTGTTGGATGTTACGGACGGCATTGCGACAGGTACGATGCATTTTCTCTTTTTTCTGTATATGTCTGTCTGTCTCTCTGTCTCTGTCTGTGTCTGAGTATGTGTGTGTCTCTCTCTCTAAATTTCTCTCTCTCTCTCTGTCTCTCTCTCTCTCTCTCTGTCTCGGTCTCTATGTCTCGGTCTCGGTCTCGGTCTCTCTTCTCTCTCTCTCTCTCTCTCTCTCTCTCTCTCTCTCTCTCTCTCTCTCTCTCTCTCTCTCTCCCTCTCTCTCTCTCTCTCTCTCTTTCTCTCTCTCTCTATGTCTGTTTGTCTGTCTGTCTCTCTCTCTCTTTCTCTCTCTCTCTCTCTCTCTCTCTCTCTCTCTCTCTCTCTCTCTCTCTCTCTCTCTCTCTCTCTCTCTCTCTCTCTCTCTCTCTCTCGAGCCTAGCCTCATCAGGAGCGTTTCTCTGGAACTCCTTCCCCCAACAGATAAGAAATGCAACTTCAGTGAAAATGTTTAAGAGACAGTCACGTTCACACATCATTCGTGAATGAAATGTCTTGTTCGATTGTTATTTTGTTAAACATTTTGTACTAGTGTTAACGGATGTGCAGCTGATCGGAGCAACTTTATTCCCAAATGAAAGGTATAACTATGTCAATGTAATTTTGTAATTTTTGAGTTCTCCTTTTGTAATTCCTTAAATGCACATTGTGTTGCATTCCATACAATGTATTTCTGTATTCTATATGATTGAATTTATATTTTTTTATGTGCGTCTGTCTTTATGTGTTGTATAAAGGACAGGTTGGAAGAATAGGCTTTGCCTAAAACCTTTATCCTTTTGTAATAAAGTTCTGAGTCTGAGTCTGAGTCTCTCTCTCTCTCTCTCTCTCTCTCTCTCTCTCTCTCTCTCTCTTTCTCTCTCTCTCTCTCTCGACTATCGACCGGTGTGTCAGTAAATATAATAGTGTGTGCAATATTGAAATGCTTTTGAAAACACGACATATTTCTCTTAATCTAATGGTTTTATATTGTGCCTGTTTGATGAACCTAAATGTTAAAACTCGATACAAAGGTTACTACAGAGCAATGGCTTTTTCCCTATGTAGAAGGCTGGCCAAACCGACCCGGATAGTGAGCCAAACCGTTTACACGTGTAGGACTGTGTCTTTAAACTGGAAGGACGTTTTAAAGACGATATTTACAATCAATCTGCGACAGTAGGGTCAAAAAGGAGTCGGATTTGGTGGTGGTTGTCTTAAGTCGGGGGGGGGGGGAGGGGGGGGGGGCGTGAGCTATGACAACGGCAGCTATGCGAGACTGAGGCGCGTTCGGTTTCCCCAAGTGCACCACAGGGTGATTATCATGCATCACGTTCTTTGTTTGCCAAGCACCGAGAAGTGTCATATGTCTTTTTTCCGTGACAGACGATAATTTAGAGGCTATAGAGACTTGTGTTTGTCGCTTGGTTATCCCACGGTGTCGACTCGATATCGATATGTTCCTTGGGTTATTTTGGGCTTCTGTCGGTATGAGCAAGCTAAGTGCAGACACTTTATATCCCATGTAAAAGGCTGATGGTCTTATCCCACGTTTAACATTTTTTTCATTTTTATTTTCAAAACGAGAATGCCCTTTTCCCATGTAAAAAGCTGATTTTTATATCTCAAATAAAAGGCTGGTTGTCTTATCCCATTCAAAACACTGATTTGTATATATATCCCAAGTAAAAAGCTGATTCTCTTATCCCATGTTAAATGCTGATGATCTTATCTGATGAAGAATATTCCGTCTATCTTCTTTTAGTCGCAAACAGCACGGCCAGAGAGCCTTCTCCCACTCTGCTGCCGTTGCGTGGAACTCTCTCCCTTACTCTATCCGACACTGCCAAACATTCTGTTCCTTCACACTTCTTCACCCAGTATTTTGATTAATTTTATTTCAACATGGTGCATTTTTGAATCAGGTGTTTGAATGTTTGAATGTTTTGCCTGTGTTAGTATGCTTGCAGATTGTATTGATGTAGTGTTTGAGTTTCGTTGTTCACTTGTGTGCTGAATGCTGCTGCACATGCTTTTGCTTTGCTTTGTATGTATTATGTATGTTTGTCATTGTAAAGCGCTTTAAGAATGTAAAGCGCTCTATAAATCTCCCATATTATTATTATTATTATTATTATGTCAAAATGGCATGCTCTTATCCCGTCCGAAAGGCTGATGATCCTGTCCCATATATACAGAGATGATGCTTTTATCCCACGTAATCAATCAATCAATCAATCAATCAATCAATCAATCAATCAATCAATGAGGCTTATATCGCGCATATTCCGTGGGTACTACAGTTCTAGGCGCTCTGCAGTGATGCCGTGTGAGATGAAATTTTATACGGCCAGTAGATTGCAGCCATTTCGGCGCATATTTACCTTTCACGGCCTATTATTCCAAGTCACACGGGTATAGGTAGACAATTATTAACTGTGCCTAAGCAATTTTGCCAGAAAAGACCCTTTTGTCAATCGTGGGATCTTTAACGTGCACACCCAATGTAGTGTACACGGGGGGAGGTTCGGACACCGAAGAGAGTCTGCACACAAAGTTGACTCTGTGAAATAAATTTCCGCCGAACCTGGGATCGAACTCACGCTGACAGCGGCCAACTGAATACAAATCCAGCGCGCTACCAACTGAGCTATATCCCCTGCTGCATGATGTCTTGTGCCACGTAAAGGGCTGCTGCTTTTATCCCGTCATTAAAAATAATAATGACCTGACCTCATGTACTGTAAAGAGATGATGATCCTATACCACGTAAAAGGCTGGTTAGATCTTTACTTTGTGGATTCGATCATTTACTGGAAAAGGAAGGAAGGAAGGCACTTTTTACTTTTAAGTTATGATTTATTTGGCGAAGAGACACAGACACAACTTTTCCAAAAGGCGCCGAGCGACAGAAATATAGAGGAATTTCATCACTATCATTGCACTCCGAAAACTCAAGCTCCTGAACAGCTCCCTGATAAAAACACCGGTGGCATTGCACAGAAAACAAAAGCGTCACCGCAGTTTGAACCTGACGCAAACATCAAAAGGTGTAATAACATTTACTGTTGATGGCGGATATTAATTAGGAGGTTGGAGGGGAAATAGTGCACAGGAATAGAAATATTAATCGCTTTTATTTGCTTGATTGAATGCGTGAACTGTTTAACCTGAGGTTACCAGCTTGTGAGCTTTACCTCCCTTTTACGATTTCCTGTACGCTCAGGCTTGAAGATGCAATTTTCAGCAGTCGGAAAGGATTGGGCAAATTCATTTTCCCTTCATTAATTACTTGTAATGGGGAGCTTCTGAACCAAGCCATGAATAAATTAAAGCATAGATTTAAAAAGATTGACCCGGCATGTGTCGAGATATTATCGACAAAAACTTCAATGACTCTTACCCTACCTATGCACGAAGAGAGAGAGAGAGAGAGAGAGAGAGAGAGAGAGAGAGAGAGAGAGAGAGACAGAGACAGAGACAGAGACAGAGACAGAGAGACAGAGAGAGAGAGAGAGAGAGAGAGAGAGAGAGACAGACAGACAGACAGACAGACAGACAGAGACACAGACAGACAGACAGACAGACAGACAGATACAGACAGGCACACGCACAGACATACACACAGACAGACAGGCAGAGACCACGAGAGGTTTTTTTTGCGGAATTAAAATCGCACAGTGATATAGATGTCTTTTAAGAAGTTAATTCATCCAAATCAAAACAAAAAACTTAATCAGCATAGAAATCAGTCAGACTGCAGAATTTTGGTATGCGTCAACAGTAAAATAATGGTTTTTAATCATATGCAGAAGCTTGGACGTACATATTCATTGTCGCATACATGAACCCTTACACTAGAAGGGGATGCATCCTAATGGGTTCTGTGCGTCCCTGCGTCCTCAACACACTAGAAGGGGATGCATCCCAATGGGTTATGTGCGTCCCTGCGTCCTCAACACACTAGAAGGGGATGCATCCTACATGGTTCTGTGTGTTCCTGTGTCCTCTACGTACTAGAAGGGACGCATCCTACATGATATGGTTCTGTGCGTTCCTGTGTCCTCTACGCACTAGAAGGGACGCATCCTACATGATATGGTTCTGTGCGTTCCTGTGTCCTCTACGTACTAGAAGGGACGCATCCTACATGGTTCTGTGCGTTCCTGTGTCCTCTACGCACTAGAAGAGATGCATCCTACATGGTTCTGTGTGTCCCTGTGTCCTCTACGCACTAGAAGGGATGCATCCAACATGGTTCTGTGTGTTCCTGTGTCCTCTACGTACTAGAAGGGACGCATCCTACATGATATGGTTCTGTGCGTTCCTGTGTCCTCTACGCACTCGAAGGGACGCATCCTACATGGTTCTGTGCGTTCCTGTGTCCTCTACGCACTAGAAGAGGATGCATCCTGCATGGTTCTGTGCGTCCCTGCGTCTCAACACACTAGAAGGGGATGCATCCTACATGGTTCTGTGCGTCCCTGCGTCTCAACACACTATAGAAGGGGATGCATCCTACATGGTTCTGTGTGTCCCTGCGTCTCAACACACTAGAAGGGGATGCATCCTACTGGGTTCTGTGCGTCCCTGCGTCTCAACACACTAGGAGGGGATGCATGCTACTGGGTTATGTGCGTCCCTGCGTCTCAACACACTAGAAGGGGATGCATCCTACATGGTTCTGTGCGTCCCTGCGTCCTCAACACACTAGAAGGGGATTCATCCCAATGGGTTATGTGCGTCCCTGCGTCCTCAACACACTAGAAGGGGATGCATCCTACATGGTTCTGTGTGTCCCTGCGTCCTCAACACACTAGAAGGGGATGCATCCTACATGGTTCTGTGTGTCCCTGCGTCCTCAACACACTAGAAGGGGATGCATCCTACATGGTTCTGTGTGTCCCTGCGTCCTCAACACACTAGAAGGGGATGCATTCTACATGGTTCTGTGCATCCCTGCGTCCTCAACACACTAGAAGGGGATGCATCCTACATGGTTCTGTGCGTCCCAGTGTCCGCAACACACAAGAAGGAACGCATCCTACATGGTTATGTGCGTCCCTGCGTCTCAACACACTAGAAGGGGATGCATCCTACATGGTTCTGTGCGTCCCAGTGTCCTCAACACACTAGAAGGGACGCATCCTACATGGTTCTGTGCGTTCCTGTGTCCTCTACGTACTAGAAGGGACGCATCCTACATGGTTCTGTGCGTTCCTGTGTCCTCTACGCACTAGAAGGGGATGCATCCTACATGGTTCTGTGTGTCCCTGTGTCCTCTACGCACTAGAAGAGATGCATCCTACATGGTTCTGTGCGTTCCTGTGTCCTCAACACACTAGAAGGGATGCATCCTACATGGTTCTGTGTGTTCCTGTGTCCTCTACGTACTAGAAGGGACGCATCCTACATGATATGGTTCTGTGCGTTCCTGTGTCCTCTACGCACTAGAAGAGGATGCATCCTGCATGGTTCTGTGCGTCCCTGCGTCTCAACACACTAGGAGGGGATGCATCCTACTGGGTTCTGTGCGTCCCTGTGTCCTCAACACACTAGAAGGGACGCATCCTACATGGTTCTGTGCGTTCCTGTGTCCTCTACGCAGTAGAAGGAACGCATCATACATGGTCAAGTTCTCTGCGTCCCTGTGTCCTCAACACACTAGAAGGGACGCATCCTACATGATATGGTTCTGTGCGTTCCTGTGTCCTCTACGCACTAGAAGAGGATGCATCCTGCATGGTTCTGTGCGTCCCTGTGTCCTCTACGCACTAGAAGGGATGCATCCTACATGGTTCCGTGTGTCCCAGTGTCCTCAACACACTAGAAGGGATGCATCCTACATGGTTCTGTGTGTCCCTGTGTCCTCTACACACTAGAAGGGATGCATCCAACAGGGTTCTGTGTGTCCCTGTGTCCTCTACGCACTAGAAGGGATGCATCCAACAGGGTTCTGTGTGTCCCTGTGTCCTCTACACACTAGAAGGGATGCATCCTACATGGTTCTGTGTGTCCCTGTGTCCTCTACGCACTAGAAGAGATGCATCCTACATGGTTCTGTGTGTCCCTGTGTCCTCTACGCACTAGAAGGGATGCATCCAACATGGTTCTGTGTGTTCCTGTGTCCTCTACGTACTAGAAGGGACGCATCCTACATGGTTCTGTGTGTCCCTGTGTCCTCTACGCACTAGAAGGGATGCATCCTGCATGGTTCTGTGCGTCCCTGCGTCTCAACACACTAGAAGGGGATGCATCCTACATGGTTCTGTGCGTCCCAGTGTCCTCAACACACTAGAAGGGATGCATCCTACATGGTTCTGTGCGTTCCTGTGTCCTCTACACACTAGAAGGGACGCATCCTACATGGTTCTGTGTGTCCCTGTGTCCTCAACACACTAGAAGGGACGCATCCTACATGGTTCTGTGCGTTCCTGTGTCCTCTACGTACTAAAAGGGACGCATCCTACATGGTTCTGTGCGTTCCTGTGTCCTCTACGCACTAGAAGGGGATGCATCCTACATGGTTCTGTGCGTCCCTGCGTCTCAACACACTAGGAGGGGATGCATCATACATGGTTCTGTGCGTCCCTGCGTCTCAACACACTATAGAAGGGGATGCATCCTACATGGTTCTGTGCGTCCCAGTGTCCTCAACACACTAGAAGGGACGCATCCTACATGGTTCTGTGCGTCCCAGTGTCCTCTACACACTAGAAGGGATGCATCCAACATGGTTCTGTGTGTCCCTGTGTCCTCTACGCACTAGAAGGGACGCATCCTACATGGTTCTGTGCGTCCCAGTGTCCTCTACGCACTAGAAGGGATGCATCCTACATGGTTCTGTGCGTCCCTGCGTCCTCAACACACTAGAAGGGGACGTATCCTACATGGTTCTGTGTGTCCCTGTGTCCTCTACGCACTAGAAGGGATGCATCCTACATGGTTCTGTGTGTCCCTGTGTCCTCTACACACTAGAAGGGATGCATCCTACATGGTTCTGTGTGTCCCTGTGTCCTCTACACACTAGAAAGGATGCATCCTACATGGTTCTGTGTGTCCCTGTGTCCTCTACGCACTAGAAGGGATGCATCCTACATGGTTCTGTGTGTCCCTGTGTCCTCTACGCACTAGAAGGGATGCATCCTACAGGGTTCTGTGTGTCCCTGTGTCCTCTACACACTAGAAGGGATGCATCCAACATGGTTCTGTGTGTCCCTGTGTCCTCTACGCACTAGAAGGGACGCATCCTACATGGTTCTGTGTGTCCCTGTGTCCTCTACACACTAGAAGGGATGCATCCTACATGGTTCTGTGTGTCCCTGTGTCCTCTACGCACTAGAAGGGACGCATCCAACAGGGTTCTGTGTGTCCCTGTGTCCTCTACACACTAGAAGGGATGCATCCTACATGGTTCTGTGTGTCCCTGTGTCCTCTACACACTAGAAGGGATGCATCCTACATGGTTCTGTGTGTCCCTGTGTCCTCTACGCACTAGAAGGGATGCATCCTACATGGTTCTGTGTGTCCCTGTGTCCTCTACACACTAGAAGGGATGCATCCTACATGGTTCTGTGTGTCCCTGTGTCCTCTACGCACTAGAAGGGACGCATCCTACATGGTTCTGTGTGTCCCTGTGTCCTCTACGCACTAGAAGGGATGCACCCTACATGGTTCTGTGTGTCCCTGTGTCCTCTACGCACTAGAAGGGATGCATCCTACATGGTTCTGTGTGTCCCTGTGTCCTCTACGCACTAGAAGGGATGCATCCTACATGGTTCTGTGTGTCCCTGTGTCCTCTACGCACTAGAAGGGTATGCATCCAACATGGTTCTATGTGTCCCTGTGTCCTCTACGCACTAGAAGGGACGCATCCAACATGGTTCTGTGTGTCCCTGTGTCCTCTACGCACTAGAAGGGACGCATCCTACATGGTTCTGTGTGTCCCTGTGTCCTCTACACACTAGAAGGGATGCATCCTACATGGTTCTGTGTGTCCCTGTGTCCTCTACGCACTAGAAGGGATGCATCCAACAGGGTTCTGTGTGTCCCTGTGTCCTCTACGCACTAGAAGGGATGCATCCAACAGGGTTCTGTGTGTCCCTGTGTCCTCTACACACTAGAAGGGATGCATCCTACATGGTTCTGTGTGTCCCTGTGTCCTCTACACACTAGAAGGGATGCATCCAACAGGGTTCTGTGCGTCCCTGTGTCCTCTACACACTAGAAGGGATGCATCCTACATGGTTCTGTGCGTCCCTGTGTCCTCTACACACTAGAAGGGATGCATCCTACATGGTTCTGTGCGTCCCTGTGTCCTCTACACACTAGAAGGGATGCATCCTACATGGTTCTGTGTGTCCCTGTGTCCTCTACACACTAGAAGGGATGCATCCTACATGGTTCTGTGCGTCCCTGTGTCCTCTACACACTAGAAGGGATGCATCCTACATGGTTCTGTGCGTCCCTGTGTCCTCTACACACTAGGAGGGATGCATCCTACTGGGTTCTGTGCGTCCCTGTGTCCTCAACACACTAGAAGGGACGCATCCTACATGGTTCTGTGCGTTCCTGTGTCCTCTACGTACTAAAAGGGACGCATCCTACATGGTTCTGTGTGTCCCGGCCCTGTGTCCTCAACGCACTAGAAGGGATGCATCCTACAGGGTTCTGTGTGTCCCTGTGTCCTCTACGCACTAGAAGGGACGCATCCAACAGGGTTCTGTGTGTCCCTGTGTCCTCTACACACTAGAAGGGATGCATCCTACATGGTTCTGTGTGTCCCTGTGTCCTCTACGCACTAGAAGGGATGCATCCTACATGGTTCTGTGCGTCCCTGTGTCCTCTACACACTAGAAGGGATGCATCCCACATGGTTCTGTGTGTCCCTGTGTCCTCTACACACTAGAAGGGATGCATCCTACATGGTTCTGTGCGTCCCTGTGTCCTCTACACACTAGAAGGGATGCATCCCACATGGTTCTGTGCGTCCCTGTGTCCTCTACACACTAGAAGGGATGCGTCCAACGGGGTTCTGTGCGTCCCTAGCCCCTGTGTGGTCTACACACTAGAAGGGATGCGTCCAACGGGGTTCTGTGCGTCCCTGTGTCCTCTACACACTAGAAGGGATGCATCCTACATGGTTCTGTGCGTCCCTGTGTCCTCTACACACTAGAAGGGATGCGTCCAACGGGGTTCTGTGCGTCCCTAGCCCCTGTGTCCTCTACACACTAGAAGGGATGCGTCCTACATGGTTCTGTGCGTCCCTGTGTGGTCTACACACTAGAAGGGATGCGTCCAACGGGGTTCTGTGCGTCCCTAGCCCCTGTGTGGTCTACACACTAGAAGCCGAAAACGCGTACTAGAAATTCCTGGAGAGGGTCCCACGACGCACTAAAACTAAAAAGAGCGGGTTCCGGGACGGATACATATCTCCCGTTTTACTACAGCTACACACCAAATTTCAGCTCAATCGACCCATACATACACTGTGGACAGATCGACAGACAAAAAGACAGAAAGACAACAAATCCTCGTATGTATCGATTGGAGATTGGATTTCCCTTCTTTGAGTCATGTGACGTCAGAGGCCGACAAAACTTTATATTTTGGCTTTTCAGGTTGACCGAAACTTCAAAGGAACTCGAAAAAAAAAACCTCATGTGTTTGATTGCATGTGTGTGTGCTGTTCAATGTCAAAACAACATCAAAGTGACTAGGGGAGACCGGGGCTAGTCCGCCTACTTTTATGCTTTTGGTAGCATAACTGGCGAGTTTGATGAACTAGAAGACTGATTTTTTATTTTACATCAAGACAAATGTGTAGCTGATATCAACGTGCAGACAGTTTTGATGTGCGCATGAACATTTGTTGTACATACTGCTTTAAGTAGACCTACCCTAACGTAGGCGAACTTGCCCCAAGTCGGGGTAAGTCCGCCTACAGGGTGGGGCAAGTCCGCCGCTCTCATCCCATAGTATGTACAAGACTAGTAGTGGGCAAGCTTTAGTGGGAAAGCTTTTTTAATTCCTTTCAATATTCAGCTTCAAAAATGCCAATGACAAAATACGAAAGAATGTAACACAAAATTACGTTAGGGGAGACCGGGGCTAGTCGCCTACTTTTATGCTTTTGGTAGCATAACTGGCGAGGAGACCGGGGCTAGTCCGCCTACTTTTATGCTTTTGGTAGCATATCTGGTGAGTTTGATGAACTAGAAGACTGATTTTTAATTTTACATCAAGACAAATGTGTAGCGGCTGATATGTGACCCTCTACCACGGAAGGATTCGCATGTCACCTTTGCATGATTTTCATATTTTTACATTTTTCTAAAGAGTTTTTTATGCTCTATCCAGTGGTGAAAACCGTTTTAGAAAAGAGCAAAAACTTGTTGAGTTATAAGCCTGTGACTAAGGTGACCCTCACACCGTTACCAGACACCCCCCTGGACTTATATTAAGCCTAGCGCAGAACCGCGCGAGGTGACATGCGACTCATTCCGTGGTGGAGGGTCACATATCAATGTGCAGACAATTTTTGTGTTCGCATGAACATTTTTCTTGTACACACTGCTCACGGCGGACATGCCCCATGACAAATAGGCGGACTTGCCCCCGCACGGGCAGGCAACTCGAGTGCCAGATAGCGAGCACAACATGGGAAGGAAGAAGCAAAACTTTCGTCAGAACTCGACCTTAATTAACACTTTTTCACTCGACACCAAGACTAAGTATTTGTTCTCAGAGGTAATGCATCAAAACCTAAGTCAACTCCAATGCATTCATGTCACAAAAATGAAGAAAAGCACTTTTTGTGATCTGTACTCACGATATATGGGCGCGCAACCTTTGAACTTCTGCAGGATATGGCGGGAAGAACGGACACCACTATCACATGGTCTGAATGACTAAAAGGTGGCAAACGTAAGAATAAACAGACAAAGACGGATGTGCCCCGGGGGCGGACTAGCCCCGGTCTCCCCTACATGACGTGTGTTTTGTAGTTCCTTTGAAGTTTCGGTCAACCTGAAACGCCCAAATATGAAGCTTATGTGTTTGATTGCATACATGTGGATTGCATGCATGTGTGTGTGTGCTCGTTCAATCGTCAAAACAACAACAAAGTCATAAGTACCTGAAAGGAATTCGATCGATACATAAATGTTATTTGCGTGTCTGACCAAAATATGACATTTTACACAGATCTCGACAGTCATTGTTCACCTCGACCGCTAGCGCGGTCTCGGAGAACAATGACTGTCTCGATCTGTGTAAAATGTCATATTTTGGTCAAACACGCAAATAACGTATAATAAAGGCGGCGTAAAAAACAGTTCACGTGCGTTTTGTTCTTTCTTCGGTGTGACCGTAACTTCTCTCTAATGACTAATGTATATAGCGATATTTTTGGAGACGCCTTGTTGAGTGGCGAACCCATTTTCTTTCCCTCTCCAGTTCACTCACACATTCACCAAAAGAAATTGCCGAGAGCTATTCGTGTGCTTGTTGTTCCCCTTGTGAAAGACTATTACTTCAAATGAAGTTTGCGCACAAGACTGCCAACAAGTTAAACATAAAAGGGAATGTACTTTTGTTGAAGATACTTCACAGTGATAAAAGAAGCTTTCAGATTGTGGATTTCAAAGGTGGGTTTTTGTTCGTGGCTGAAACATGTAGAAGGGGACTTGTAGTACTGTACAGTTGAAGGCCAGGGTTTTGAACAGCGGTTGTGGTGTTGGTGGTGGTGGTGGTGGGTGTGGTGGGAATCGCCGTCGTCGTTATTGTGTTCATTTTGCCCAAATTTGCGGAAAGTCACTAATCCAGGGATTTGGCAAGGCCGGATTTATTTCCTTGTCAAGTTTGCTCTAATTGCCAGTACAGTTTCGGGGAATTTCCCAAGTTCAGGGCCTAGGGCAGGCGTCGCAGTCTTCTTCCCCAGAGCGTGTACAATTTTGACAGCCCCGCCAAAATGACGCCAAAGTTGTGTTTTGGGGGGGAGGTGGGTTTTTGTGTTTGCGATTTGAAAGCAGTTACGCAGGGCTGGGTCTAGGTGGAAGGGGAGGGGGGGGGGGAGAGAGAGAGAGGTTCATGGGTCCCAAAATCCTCCCCTTACCCGTAAAATAATACTAACATTACCCCTTTCAAATGCAAAATGTCAACATCATCTGAGTTTCACCGCCCTCCACCGAGCCAGCTTCTGTAATGGGCAGAATATACTTGCGCAGTTTCAGCGGCACAGACGTCGCACTGCCTATTATTTATGCCGCGATATGGATTATGACGAGTACTTGGCCTTGTTTTCCTTTCACGCAACGTGTAGCGGGCTGGGATAATCTGCAGTGCGTCGTCGGTCCTGCTGAAGTTACATATGTGAGCGGAGCCCCTAACGGCTTGCCTCTATGGAAAGCCGTTTGGCTCATAACCATTACACGTGTAAAAAATGATTTAATAAATAATTAATACACGTGTAATTAATTATTAATACACGTGTAATAAAAATGTCATACACGTGTACGAAATGATTAAATACACGCGTAATAAACATTTCTTACACGTGCATGAAATATTTATTACACGTGTATTTAATCCTTTCTTACACGTGTATGAAATATTTATTACACGTGTATCTAATCATTATGCTATTCCATAGCATAAGAAAAAGGATAAATTACACGTGCAATAAGAAATAAATACACGTGTATTAATCATTTATTACACGTGTATTTATGATTTATTACACGTGTAATGGTTATGAGCCAAACGGCTTTCCATATGCCTCGTGTAGTAGACCTCTCCCTCGTATGCCTTGTTGTGGTGTTTTACGCATTGCCAACACAACACGACACCTCTGTGGTTGGGACCCGACCATACTAAAGTGGAACCCGCTTTTAAGACCTCCAAAAATCTGAAAAAAGCAGGTCTTCAAAAGGAGGGAGTCTTGAAATGGGGGTACATTTATACAGGTTATGAATAGAAAGTGTAAAAAACCCAGGGTCTTAGAATGGAGGAAGTCTTAAATTGGGGGGGGGGTCTTAAAAGGGGAGTTCCACTGTATTTAAAATGCAGTTAAAATCAAGTTCACATAGCCGTTTTCTTCTATTAAAGACCGTGACAGTCCCTGGTTGTATACCGGCGTCTGGATTACCACATTTCTAAGCAGCGCTCGTAAATAAAGCCCCATGCGCTTGACACACATTGTTGTATATGTCACGGTAGAGACGAAGATCTGGTAGAAACGTCGTTAGAAACGACGATCCTCGTTTCTACCGGTAGAAACGACCAGGGCCGGACTACCGGGGGGGGGTTATGGGGGTTGCGCAACCCCCCCCCCCCCCCCTAGCCTAAACATGTACCTTACTTATTTAATTTTTTTTTATTATTGCTTATTTTATGCCGTTTCATGCAAGGAGCGACCATTTTCCTATCTCAGAATATGACCTACCCGTCAGCTTCAGGGGGCTTCGCCCCCTGACCCCCACAACGAGGGGGGGGGAAGGGGTGGGGGTGGGGGGTGGGTTCTACGGTTTCCGGACCCTCCCCAGCCAAAAATAAAAATATTGAATGAGGTATGCATTTCTTTATTTTACATTGAGTTTCAATTTTTGGGGTATTAATCAGTGACAAAATCTGCTGCCGGAAACTGGTAATGATCATCCTCAGAATGCACCAGATTGCACCATTTTGCATCCTTTTTTTCAAAAATTTTCCGGGGGGGCATGCCCCCGGACCCCCCTAGCAAGCTAGGCGCTTCGCGCCGTCGGCTCGGCGCTTCGCGCCTTCACACCCATATCTTCACAATATACTTTTGAAAAAAACCAGTCATAAAATGAACTGATCCGCCCCTGCCGCCAGGGGGGACATCCCCCTGGGCCACCACTGGCAACCCCCCCCCACCTCCTCTTCGCCTAGTCCGGCCCTGACGACGATCGGAATAAAACGTTTGTGTGTGTGTGTGCAATGTAGGCGATTTTGTCAATTATGAACACAGTTCTATCTTACCGGAATTAACTCATTTTTAACGTTGTTTACAGAGCACGTGCATTTGTGGGAAATGTATTGAGAATGTCAGCAAATATTGTTCACCTACTACAACTGCCTTCACTGACCAGACGAAGACAGCAATCACAACTTTTTTTTCCTTCAGAGTGAACACAATTCGTGAAATATCTCTGTTAGTTTGACTTCCGAAAACAGAATTCCACAGACCTTCAACATTCTTATAGCCGGCCATTTTAATTGTTGCTAAAGATTGTTGACAATGGAACAAAAAGAAGAGTTCTACAAATTGTTAAGGCTTCACATTGATAGCCTTGATTCAACAAAAAGAGACTCGTTTACGATAACACAAGACAAGTACACACAGGCTATATCTGCCTTGCAGTTGGATAAGGGCGAGAAGTGTGGGAATGGCGCTGGGTTTAAGTCTTGGTGTCTGAGGTACTTCAAACTGCAGAGAATCGGTGGCCAAATCATATTGTATTGCAAAAAAGCAAGTGTGCCCGTAGTGTGCAAGGAAGACCCAATGTAACACCGCTAAATGCAAGTGCAAGCGAGCAGCAGTACCCTGCTCTACAAAATGTCACCGGGCCTAAATCCACCCGATCGTGTCTGAACAAAGACAATCACTCTGGTGAGTGCGTGTACCCCTCTTCTGACAATTCTTCTAGTGCACTAAATGCAGTTCTAAACTGTCTAGTGATGAGCAAGCCTATCCTTTTATTATTATTTCTTCGTTTCTACCGGTAGAAACGTCGTTTCTACCGGTACAAACTCCGATCGTCGTCTCTACTGGTAAAAACGTCGTTTCTACCGGTAGAAACGACTGATTGCTTGAAACGACGTTTCTACCAGATCTTCGTCTCTACCGTGACATATACATGCGAGTATAACCCGTGGAGGTTTCTTTGGGGCAGATTATACCTGAGCAGTCAGCGGCACAGACGACGCACTGCAGATTATTGAGGTATAAAAAAAAATCCCAGCCCGCTAGTAGACGTGAAAAGAAAACAGGCCAAGTATTCGTCATAATCCCTATCGCAGCATGCAGCGCCGCTGACTCTGCGCAAGTGTAATTTGCCCCTAAGATTGCCGTTCTACCTTTCGCTCCTCCCAGAGAGAAAAATTCAAGTTTTACGCCCACACGGCAAAGGGGCATGTCAATCAATCAATCAATCAATATGAGGCTTATATCGCGCGTATTCCGTGGGTACAGTTCTAAGCGCAGGGATTTATTTATTTATTTTTTATTTTTATTTTATGCAATTTATATTGGGCACATATTCAAGGCGCAGGGATTTATTTATGCCGTGTGAGATGGAATTTTTTTTACACAATACATCACGCATTCACATCGGCCAGCAGATCGCAGCCATTTCGGCGCATATCCTACTTTTCACGGCCTATTATTCCAAGTCACACGGGTATTTTGGTGGACATTTTTATCTATGCCTATACAATTTTGCCAGGAAAGACCCTTTTGTCAATCGTGGGATCTGTAACGTGCACACCCCAATGTAGTGTACACGAAGGGACCTCGGTTTTTCGTCTCATCCGAAAGACTAGCACTTGAACCCACCACCTTGGTTAGGAAAGGGGAGAGAAAATCCCGTCGCGATATAACCCTTCGTGGTTGAAAACGACGTTAAACACCAAATAAAGAAAGAAAGAAAGGGGGAGAAAATTGCTAACGCCCTGACCCAGGGTCGAACTCGCAACCTCTTCGCTTCCGAGCGCAAGTGCGTTACCACTCGGCCACCCATGTTCCCGGGCTTTACCCCGATTTTTTTTTAGATGATATACACAAGTGTATGCGTGTTTGGGTGGTAACAGCAATCTGCACTTATGGCAGAATGACCGAGGTCTTTTACGTGCCACCGTGGTGACACGGGGGTGGGACATGGAGACCGTCTCCGGGTCTGAACATGAAGATGAACCTTGGATCACAAGTCCCGCGCTCTTCCACCTGAGTTACCCGGACCCCCCTCGCCCTTCTGAGGGAAGGATTGTGCTTTTTATGCCAGCTGTTGCAAGAAAAGCTTTACGCTCTGATGGATGCTTTCGTTCATTGTTGACTTTTCCGCTCAGCCGTGATTCGATTGACATAAAGCTGAAATAACTACAAAGATTTCGGTCGAGGTGGGTTTTGTTATGGGTTTTTTAATTCAACACACAACTGTTACACATTCTGGAGGGGAGCACAGGAGCTTGTATCAAATCGCCGGTCGATCATTATTTACAGTCTACTACTACTATATACTACTACTATATACTACTACTATATACTCTTGTAGTATATAGTAGTAGTATATAGTAGTAGTAGACTGTAAATAATGATCGACCGGCGATTTGATACAAGCTCCTGTGGAGGGGAGTAAGAGCAAGCCATGGAACGTGGACAATGTATTGCTATATGATGAACTTCGGTTCTATTGCTCGTCTAAATTGTAGAAAGCTCGCTTCACACTTTGTTCTTTTTTGTACTTTTTAACGAAAGAAAAACGACACACTTCTTTATCTTTGATCATTGTAGGATTAGGGTATACACTTTCCTCCATGCGGTAAGCTGAACTTTGGTATTGTAGCTCGTCTTAATTGTAGGAAGCACGC
Organism: Littorina saxatilis; assembly: GCF_037325665.1. Classification (NCBI taxonomy): domain Eukaryota; kingdom Metazoa; phylum Mollusca; class Gastropoda; order Littorinimorpha; family Littorinidae; genus Littorina; species Littorina saxatilis. The sequence continues at coordinate 31,770,509 of NC_090255.1, forward strand.
TTTACACGTTGTTCTTTTTGTACTTTTTAACGACAGATAAAAGACACAGTTCTGTATCTTTGAATATTGTAAGATGAGGGTAAACTTCCTCCATGCGTAGATCATCTAGTGAGTTACCGGAGATATGTCCAGGGCCGAGGTGCACGAAGCAAAAGTAGGTGCCACCCAAGTGGGTGGGAGCCAGCCTGATTGCTTGAAATCACCACAAATCTCAATGTCAACCAATCAGACACCGCGACGGTCTCCCTCCCACTTGGGTAGCACCTACGTTTGCTTCGTGCACTTCACTGAGTCCAGGCGTCCACCTGGCCAGAGAGCTTAGTTCCACTTGGACACGTTCTTCAACTTAAGGTTGGTGTCTACCCTACCTTGTTATTTCTTGCCTTGGCGCTGGTGACGGAAAAATTCACTTTTACAAATGTGCTGCATGTATCACTTTTCTCCGATCATGAGCAACGCCGTGGTGATATTTCGCTTCTCGGCCTCGTTGATCTAGTATAAACTCGTGACAGGTGTGACGTTTTCATCTTTCGCCTGTGTACATATTTCCCCCTCGACATATACTCAAGACTGAAATGTTGTTTCCTGGTAAAATTAAGAAGTGAAATTATTTATGGACAAAAAACATGTCAGTTTCTTGCATGTGAAGAAAATTGGTGGTAAAATTTAATAGATTTCACCCCCAAAATCGAATTCTTCAAAAACGTGTACTGAGTGGTTACGTCCCTTGAGTAAAAAGGAAAACATTTTAGGATGAATCAAATTTCTAAGTTAAATAAAACAAATTGGTTGGACAAATTTGGCCCCATGAATGTAAGGTACACAAGGTCGCTCATCAGTACTATCGAAGGGTGTTTTTTTGTTCAGTGTAGAGTTTATACTAGATCAACGAGGCCGAGAAGCGAAATATCAACACGGCGAAAGATGAAAACGTCACACCTGTCACGAGTTTATACTAGATCAACGAGGCCGAGAAGCGAAATATCACCACGGCGAAAGATGAAAACGTCACACCGGCTCCAGCCTGAAAACGGATCACCTTGGCTGCTTAAACCAAACCGCGTGTATTCGTTGTTTGTTCGAAGAAGTTACTTGGGTAGACATTTTTTTCTACTCAGAGCTTTCTTTTCCTTGTATTTCACTAATAACGCGTACGCGCATATACGCACACACAAACCAACACGCAGTGTGAACATACACACACACACACACACACACACACACACAAACACACACACTCACTCACACCAGGCCTCTGGAGTAAGTTAAATCATAGTGATTTCTTTATGTAGTGAGTAGGTTAAGTAGTGATTCTTTTTACGCTACAGCAGTAAGGTAAGTAATAAGGAGGGCTGATTATATTTAACTCACTGCACTGGTTAAATGCTCGTGTCACGGGTGCTCACACACACACACACACACACACACACACACACACACACACACACACACACACACACACAAACATAATAATAATAATAAGCAGATTAAGGACTAGCACACATTGTCTAAAAATTGAAAGTGGAAGACATCAGAATATCCCTAAAGAAAATCGTCTTTGTATTGAATGCAATGTCATAGAAGATGAAATACATTTTCTAGATAAATGCAATAAATATGTTAAATTAAGGGATGAATTTAAAGAAGATGCTTCACATATCAATATGAAATATGCTAACAAAAATCCAAGTAACTTATTTTTAGAAGACGAAGTTCAAGTTCGTCTTGGCAAATTTGTTACGGATTGTTTTAGCATTGTATAATGCATTATTTGTTGTTTGTTGTGTCAATAACTTTACTGGTTCATGACAATAAACATTATTCTATTCTATTCTATTCTATTCTATTCTATTCACACACACACGTCATTGTCTGTGTGTGTGTGTGTGTGTGTGTGTGTGTGTGTGTGTGTGTGTGTGTGTGTGTGTGTGTGTGCGTGTGTGTGTGTGTCTGTATCTCAGTGTGTGTCTGTGTGTGTGTCTGTGTGTGAGTGTTTGTGTGTATGTCTGTGTCTGTGTGTGTGTCTGTGTGTGTGTGTGTGTGTCTGTGTGTGTGTGTGTGTGTGTGTGTGTGTGTGTGTGTGTGTGTGTGTGTGTGTGTGTGTGTGTGACAGGCATTTACTGCGTTTACTTGCCCACTGTAAGGATTGAGTCTAAAGCGCTACTGAAGTTATCACTATGTCATTATACAGACTCCTGCTGACAGCAACAGAGTATGGCCGGCAATGGCAAACATTTTACCACAGTGACATTAATTTCTATCGTGTTGCTTTCGTTGTTCGTGTGGTCTTCCGGGTAGCAGCTGGTAGAATTTCGAAACGCGTGCACGGCAGCTTTTGCAGAGATTAAAAAGAACATATTTATCATACAGGTCAACTGCTTCCGGACATTGACACTTGTAACTAATCTGCCACTAATATTAGGCAACCGTCAGTGTTCTCTTACAAATCTCTGTCTCTGTCTCTAAGAGCAGTTAAGCTAGTTATGCTAACAAATCACACTCCTTCAGAATCTGATTATTATACAAATTTGCAAATATTACCATATAAAAAAAGATTAATGTATAATAAAGGTGTTATAATGCATAAAGTGATGTCAGGGTATGCACCGGAGACATTACGTAATAATTTTATTTTGAACTATAACAGACTAAAAATCATAACACCGTCTCCACGTATTGACCTTTTCAAATCAAGCCTTCTTTATTCAGGTGCGGTCCTATGGAACTCACTGCCTATTTTTCTTAAACATGAAACAAACACATATAACTTCAAAAATAATTATATGTCACACATAATGCAACTAAACATGTGCTGAATGGTTCATCAATTCATTTAAAATGTATGTGCATGTTACACAAAATTATAATAATATTCAGATCTAGATTAAGTTATGTTAAAAATTGACACTTTTTATCATTGACAATTGTACTTAAAATGCAGTATGACAATTTATTTTTAAATTTTGTATCTGTGTATACAGTTATAATGTGTTAATTTTGAAGTGATTCTCCGTCGCGATATAACCTTCGTGGTAATTAAAAACGACGTTAAACACAAAATAAAGAAAGAAAGATGTGATTCTTTGGTTATATTGTTTTCTGTTCTTGTTGACCCTATATTAGGGCGAGGGCTGGATGTAAAAAAGCAATATCCTTGCTTATCTATTACCCTCGATAATACTGATTCTGTCTTGTCTTCTCTCTCTCTCTCTCTCTCTCTCTCTCTCTCTCTCTCTCTCTCTCTCTCTCTCTCTCTCTCTCTCTCTCTCTCTCTCTCTCTCTCACACACACACACTCACAAAGTGTGCATTAGGCCGTTTCTGTTAAGGGGGATGATATCACAGAAAAGGGGCTCTCAGATCTGCGTTAGAAATATTGTTGCAAAAGTAAGTGTATTCATTTGGAAGGTAAATTGCATTCAATAAAATAGGTCAAGAAAGGGCACAGGCTTGGTTGGGTTACTTCCATTGGTGAAAGATGGCGTTTGTGTACGTGTTACTGTTACAAGGACGGCCGTGTCAAACAAACGAATAAACGAACGAACGGCCATCAAGTGAATTCTTCTTCTTCGGCGTTCCAGAATTTTCTGGTTACGTGTGAGCTCGTTTTGCCCATTTGGGTTCCCCACACTATACTCTGAGAGCATAGTCAGCTTCACTCCGCTTTCCTTGAGTGGGCATGCTGGGTATTTTCGTGTTTCCATAACCCACCGAACTCCGACATGGATTACAGGATCTTTTCTGTGCGTACAAGGTCTTGTGCTTGCGTGTACACACGAAGGGGATTAAGTCACAAGCAGGCCTGCACATAAGTTGACCTGGGAGATCGGAAAAATCTCCACTCTTAACCCACCAGGCGGCATAGACCGGGATTCGAACTCACGACCTCCCGACTGATTAGGAGCCCGCCGTCTTTCCACCACGCCACTGCGCCCGTCGAAAAAGTGAATTCATTATGAACATCCCGTCAATACCACCACCACCCCACCTTCTTGTCCCATAGCCAGTAAGCATGGCGTTAGATAGAGTCCTTTATCATGTTACATTTGTAAAACCTAGGATGAAATTTAAGGGCGATGACTCATCTTCTCGTCTGAACTTTTCACCTTTTTAACTTCTACCGTAATTTCAGACCCCTTGCATTTGTAACTGAAAATAACTCGACTTCATCTTCTGGTATAAGCTAGCTGCACCAGAACAAACGGAAGAAAATCATAAAGAGAGCTACCAAAACACGATTTTCTGGATTTACGGTTAAGCCTATTCTAATGGACATGATTAAAGCCCCACTCCGTCTCACAGGAGGTTCATAGAACGATGAATTCTTTCACTTAAAGCCCAACTCCGCCTCACATGAGGTTTATAGAACGATGGAATCTTTCACTAAATAAGTAATTCAAACCTTATGGAAAACACACTCGCAATAGCATTTCACAGCATTAAATGACACAGTTCGCTTGAATGGCTATTTAGCACGCGTAAACAGCCCATCGCGTATCGGTTCTTGTGGTTTATTCAACCCTCAAGCAATCGGGGCTATGCTATGCTATGCTATGCTATGCTATGCTATGCTATGCTAACTGGGGTTTTCTGTCCCCAGAACAAGTGTCTATTTGGGACATGACGTGGTTATATGCCAGGGCGATCGGGGTCGAGAAAATGAAAGTTTTACGCCCTCACGGCAAAGCCATTAGGGTCATGTTACACGGGAAAACCCGGCTTTGTATGAAAATAAAAAATAAAAATGCGGGGGGGGGGGGGGGATGTAGACAGCTGGCTGCCGGCTGCTAGAGGAGACCTGAAATGGGCTAGGGACCGGGTTGGGTCGTCTTGGGTCAGTGCTGAAATGGTTACTTTTTTGGCTGTTGGCCGAACGGACACCCGGGCTTCATATTTTTGCATGCATGTATTCGTGTTTCCAAGGCCTGAGGCTTTCGCTGTGACCCTGGGATCTTTATCGTGCGCATGCGTGCACACGGGGGTGTTCGGACACCGAGGAGAGTCTGCACAAAGTTGACTCTGGGACACACATCCCGCGCCGAACTTGGGGGTGGAACCCACGCTGATAGTAACAACCGGTTTTAAAGCCAGCGCCTTTACCGACTGGGCAAACTCCCCCCCCCCCCCCCCCCCCCATTTGTTTGGGTCAAGAAGTTCCATGGAGGGCGGGGGGTATGGAGTAACACATAGTGTTTTGCTCAGAACATTCCCACCCATGCAGAGCCGCGCTATGGGTACGCATTACCGTGAAGCTGGCAGTCAGTGCTACCAAATGTCGTCTGTGTCTACTACTCGGTGGTGACTTAATGTGGGTCTATGTAAGCAGATGCCAGCGCAAGCAATCTGATGCAGAGTCAGGAGGCGGTTTGGTGCAAGAAAACCTTAGAGGCCACAGCCTCGGCCGTCTAAGGGATCTGTGTGTCTAGAGGCACATTTGGTTTCTGAGGTTCAAGCGGAGCTGTTGCCTCTGCTCCCAAGTTCCCGTGTCTGGAGGCG